>NC_065516.1:5088374-5097480 GCF_006386435.1 Epinephelus moara
TCGTATGCTGTAAAGCCCTGTGAGGCAAATTGTGATTTGTGATATTGGGCTTTATAAATAAAATTGATTGATTGATTGATTGATTGATTGATTGATTGATTGATTGATTGAGACGTCCGGGGGGAGCAGCTGCTCCTTTGCGTCGAAAGGGACCATTGAGGTGATTCAATGGCTGATCAGGATGCCATCTGGGCGCCTCACGTTAGAGGTTATCCGGGCATGTGAAACTGGTAGGAGGCCTTAGAGCAGACCCAGAAGGTGCTGAATGGGATTATATATCATATCTGGCCTGCAAATGCCTCTGGATGCCACAAGAGGAGCTGGAAAGTGTTGCTGGGGAGTGCGTTGCTCAGCCTGCTCCCCCTCAACCTGGCCCCGGATAAGATGATTCCAATGGATGGATGGACGGATGGATGGATGGATAATTTCATCATATTACTACATTCATATTCAAATCATTTGAAGACTCAGAGAAGTCATGTCAGATGTTGGTGATGTCATTTGTTGTGCAGATTGTAAAAATATCTGAGACTTGTTTGTGATTCAGGACTATAAAAATGATAAAAACTTACTTACTACCATTCCAATCTCACTTTTAATGTTATCAGTTCTGATTTTACCTCATAAATATAAGCCTTATGTCTGCAGTTTAGTGTCACGACAACTTTCACATCATAATACCTCAGCACAAAGGTAAAAAATAGTGTCTGACCTAAGAGTCTCCAGTCTACAGTGTGGACTCTCCAGAAAATCACGCAGCAGCATCATTCCTGAATCCTTCAAGTAGTAGTTTTCTCTCAGGTCCAGCTCTGTCATATGGGAGGGGTTGGACTTCAGAGCTGATGCCAGAGAAACACAGCTGATCTCTGACAAACTGCAGTGACTCAATCTAAATAAAGAAATAAATGATATCCATTAATCAGATGTTTTTGAAAGAGGGCTCCACATTTGTTCAGTGTGTCTTAAAATAACAGCCACATGTCATATGTACATTAACAGAGTTATTGGTGGCAGTAATCATTCCTCCTGTCCACACTGAGTGTGAAGTAGTGTCTTCATAACACAGCTGCACGGTAAAAAAAAAAAAAGACTCCATTAGATCAGCTGGAACTAACATGGAGCAGTCTGAGTGAGACAGATCAAGTGGGTGTCCACCAGAGTTACAGACTATTAAGGACCAAATTCCCTCTTTGAGTTACTATTCCTCCACTGCAGCTCAACAAGGAAACACGGTCAAACACAACATACACACTTGATATGTGTAACTCAAACTGCTGTAGGGCTGTCAACGAATATTCTAAATTCGAATTTAAATTCGAATTTGAAAAAAAAATGGACCTTCGAATGTGAAAATTGATATTCGATTGTGGAGAGAGAAAAAAAACACCACCGCAGCTGTCCTCTTTGCAAGTGGGTGTTGGCATCAGACGCGCATTTCTCCATGCTGGTCGACAAGCGGTTCTGCTCCCAGCTATTGTCTCCGTCACCCGGCTTGATACATTCGCTCGGGGCTCGCGCAGAAAATAGACCAGACGCCGAAACGATCGCTGCAGGGCGCGAGCCGGTCACGGTCCGGTGCTTCGAGGCTATTCGCAGCGCTTCCGCGGGCGGTGTGGTCACGGGTCAGAGAGGGGGGGGGTGAGCGAGAGGTCCGCGGTCGTAATCGTAATGTTATAGATAATTGTTTTATGTGTTTTAATGAGTAGGTATGTAAATGTTTTCAAAGACGTTTATGTTGAAATAAAAATACCTACAGGTAGTTATGTTTCATATACAAGTATGTTTCCTTGTATTAGTTTGCCCTCTTGTGGACATAATGCGGAAAAAAAATATTCGAAAGGTTCGAACCTATGAGTTATTTTTAGAAGGAATATTCAAATGTCATTTTTGAGCAATTTTGACAGCCCTAAACTGCTGAAGCGTCAGATTAGTTTTACATCATCTTTATGAGTCAATTTTACACAGAACAAGACTTTGGATTTTGTCCTCCATCTGGTAACACTGGAGTTAGGTTATAAGGGGATTGTTTCACAGACAGTACAGACAGAAGGAATGATTACAGACATTAAGAACTCTTTCAATGTACATATGGACACCTGAGCATTGGACTGAGAGGCCTGAAAAAATATGAAACTTTCCTTTAAGACAAATAAGTTTCTGAAGCAGAATATTCATTTGGTCTTCGTTTCAGTCTACAGGTCTGTGACTTCAAATAATCAGACAATGATGACATGTAAACAGAGCAACAGTTAGATCTTCTGGCCTTGAATATCTAATCTGATGATGTCATTCATAATCATCACTTCAGTGACTTTAAGTTGGTGCAGAACTTGTTTGTTTTAGAGTGCTGCACCTTTTGCCCTGTTCAGATGAGCAGCAGAACCAGAGAACCAGCTTCTAAAACTTTACTAAACTTTATGATCAAAAGATCTCTGCAGAAACTCCATGTTTCACTCCTCAAAGATGAAAGTTATTTAATTCCTAAATAGAGTTTGATTTGTTAAAGAACAGAAACTTTAAAAACAATATACAGTCTGTTGTTGCTCCCATTCACAAATCCTAGTCTCATCTGACATCTTTTTGCAGTCATTACATCAGAGAGTCCTTTTTCTTCTGCAATAACTAACTAAAATCCCCAAACAGACCTTGAATGGCTGCCTGGGTCCAGGCCTTTGAATTTGCTCACTCCACTGAGATCAAGTTGACTGACTCTGGTCTGGCATCATACCATGAAACAGCAGTTTCTCGGTTCAAATAAAAAACAATAAATCAGCACAGCAGGGGGGATTTACCATTAACTAGTTAGCGCTATGGGAGGGACTATAGCCGTTGTCAAGCTGTTTTCCAGCGCTGTCAAGCTGTGTGCCACAACCTGTTCCACGCATGGTTAAAGGTCTGCTGTTATTTTGCAGTGAGACTTTTCATCTCTTTTAATACCAAATAGTCAGACATTTGGAAAGACTGAACATTTCTGAAAAAGCTGTCTTCAGAATTGTGTTCAGGCTAATCCCCAAAATATATGAACCAAAAATATGAAACCTCAGTGAAGGATTAGAGTTGAATAAATACAAAGAACAGCAAAAACTACAGCCAGTGAACCAACCTCAGAGTCTCCAGTCTACAGTGTGGACTCTCCAGTCCAGCAGAAAGTAGCTTCACTTCTGGATCATACAGCTTGTTGTAACTCAAGTCCAGCTCTGTCAGATGGGAGGGGCTGGACTTCAGAGCTGAGGCCACAACTTCACAGTGAGTCTCTGAGAGTCCACAGTTATAAAGTCTGTCATGACATATTTATTACAAATATGTTATTATGACAGAGGACACTTTATATTTACTTCATGTATTTGATGATGAAACAGTTTGACAGATTCTATTTAGATGAACATTTGCTCTTCACATCAGTGAGTTAGCTGATCTTATCTCACTGTGTTTGACAGGAAACAATAATTCTCATCACTTGATCTCAATCCCACAGACTTTAATCTGTGTTTTGCTTTAATCTTGCAGATGAAGGCAGAGATAATGGAGTTACATCGAGGCTTCCATAACATTTGCCAGTGTGATCTGATCCCATGTATGTCTTCACAAAGTTAGCATGATGCCATCTTAATTAGAAAACCATTTTTACAACTCAGTGAACAATTACAGTTAGGATGATGAGCTTTCTTTATAAACTACCTGCTACTGGCTAATGCTAATGTTAAACTTTATACAGATGTTGTTGTGTAACTGACATTACAGATCAGTTCAATGATCTGATGACTTTTTCCACTTCGTTACCAAATTACTGTTGTAACATTCAACATTATCACATACCTGTCACTTGTGACCACAGTGGCTGATTCAATAACACATCCTATTTAAATAACAGTAATATTAATAATGATTTTTCTATAAAAAACTTTTCAAAAACAAGTTCACAGTTCTTTCAAGACATAAAATAGACTATATACAGAGCAGATACAAAATGGAATACAGTTCAAAACAGAAGTAAATTTAAATTAGTTTGTAATAATAAATAAAAAGAACATAAATAATTAAAACTGTTTAAAAGCCAATTCATAAAAACTAGTCTCAGGTATTGATGTGCTGTGATATCCCCTATGGTCATTATAAAATTGCTCTGAAACCATCATGACACCCCAGCCAGGATGGGGGGTTCGAACCCAGGGTGGGGGAGCCCTTTCTGTGCAGAGTTTGCATGTTCTCCCTTTGTCAGCGTGGGTTTTCTCCAGGTACTCGGTTTCCTCCCACAATCCAAAAAAATGCAGGTTAGGTTAATTGGTGACTCTAAATTGGCCGTAGGTGTGAATGTGAGCGTGATTGGTTGTCTGTCTCTATATGTTAGCCCTGCAATAGTCTGGTGACCTGTCCAGGGTGTACCCCACCTCTTGCCCAATGTCAGCTAGGATAGGGTCCAGCCCTGCGACCTCCAACAGGATAAGCCGTTACGGAAAATGAATGAATGAATAAATGAATGAATTTTCTAGACTTTAAGAAATGTCCTCTGAAGAATGATACAGATCCTAATTTAAACTCTGCAGTGAAATAATCAGGTATGCCCTGGATGTGTGATAATGAGACACCCTGCAGAATCTACTGAGTTAATAATAACTTTGCTGCATTCACTGGTTACTGTAAAAATACTGCTGTATGTTGGGATAAAACACTGTTGTAATAAAACCTCAAACATGACCTCTAAACACCTTCATTAGTTTAATCAGGTTAAGATTCTCCCAAAGGAGAAATGTGGAAAAAAACTGACAAAAGTAACAACTATTAGTAAGAAGTAAATAGAATAAATGTTCACTTACTTGACAGCCAGAAACACAACTAACTGAAACATCAACATTTGAAACAGCTCATCATCAACATCTGTTAAGAACTGAATTCCTAATCTACACTGATTTATAATGTTAACCACATCTGGACTCACCGAGCCTTTCTGCAGTTCCTCACAGCTGGAATCAGTCTCAGTCGTCCCTCCTCTGATGTGTTATATTTCTCCAGGTCCAACTCATCCAAAACCTCCTCTGACATCTGCAGCATGTAGGCCAGAGCTGAGCAGTGGATCTCAGAGAGTTTCTTCTCTGATCTGTTCTCTGACTTCAGGAACTCTTGGATCTCCTGATGAACTGAGTGGTCGTTCATCTCCACCAGACAGTGGAAGATATTGATGTTTCTGTCAGGAGAGATCTCATCACTGCTCATCTCCTTCAAGTTTTTGATGACTCTCTGGGTGATTTCTGGACTGTTGTCTGTCTGACCCAACAGACCTCCTAACAGTCTCTGGTTGGACTCCAGAGAGAGACCATGAAGGAAGCGAACAAACAGGTCCAGGTGACCATTTTTGCTCTTCAGGGATTTCTCCATGACCCTCCTCAGGAACTCACCTACGTCTCTGTCAGCATCATCACCAACCATCTCCCCAAAAGCATCTTCCTCCCCCTCTTCATTATAATTATCATCATCCATCTCCCCAACAACATCTTCCTCCCCCTCTTCATTATAATTATCATCATCCATCTCCCAAAAATCACCTTCCCTCACATCTTCATTATCATCATCATCGTTTTCACAGTAATTTTCATCGCTATCATCCTCATCATTCAGGAAGTCCTCCAGTACCTCTGTCTTCCTGTTGGTGTAACAGTGGAACATGTAGACTGCAGCCAGAAACTCCTGAACGCTCAGATGAACGAAGCAGTAGACTGATTTCTGGAAGATCACACACTCTCTTTTGAAGATCTCTGTACAAACTCCTGAGTACACCAAGGCCTCTGTGACATCAAGACCACACTGCTCCAGGTCTTCCTGGTAGAACATGATGTTTCCTTTCTCCAGATGTTCAAACGCCAGCCTCCCCAGCTTCAGGAGAATGTCCCTGTCTGCCTCTGTCAGCTCCTGTGGACATGTCTCATGTCCCTCATCATACTTCTGCTTCTTCCTCTTTGTCTGAACCAGCAGGAAGTGTGAGTACAGTTCAGTCAGGGTCTTGGGCAGCTCTCCTCTTTGCTCTGTGGTCAACATGTGATCCAGAACTGTAGCAGTGATCCAGCAGAAGACTGGGATTAGACACATGGTGTGGAGGCTCCTGGAAGTCTTGATGTGTGAGATGATTCTGCTGGAGAGCTCTTCATCTTGATGTGTGAGATGATTCTGCTGGAGAGCTCTTCATCACTGACTCTCCTCCTGAAGTACTCCTCTTTCTGCGGGTCAGTGAAGCCTCTTACTTCTGTTACCCTGTCAACACATGCAGGAGGGATCTGATTGGCTGCTGCAGGTCGGGAAGTTATCCAGACTAGAGCTGAGGGAAGCAGATTCCCCTTGATGAGGTTTGTCAACAGCAAGTTGACTGATGACTCCTGTGTGACATCAGACACAACCTCATTGTTGTGGAAATCCAATGAAAGTCTGCTTTCATCCAGACCGTCAAAGATGAACAGAACTTTACAGACAGCGAGGTCCTCTGCTGTGACCTTCTGTAATGTTGGATGGAAAACATGGAGCAGCTTGAGAAGGCTGTACTGCTCATCTTTGATCAAGTTCAGCTCCCTGAACGAAAGCAGAATCACCAGACTGATATCTTGGTTTTCCAAACCCTCGGCCCAGTCCAGAGTGAACTTCAGCACTGTGAAGGTTTTTCCAATTCCAGCGACACCGTTTGTCAGAATGACTCTGATGTGTTCCTGTTGATCGGGAAAGGCTTTAAAGATGTCGTGGCATTTGATTGGAGTGTCATGGAGGGTCTTCATCTTGGAGGCTGTCTCCAGCTGCCTCACCTCATGTTGGGTATTAACCTCTTCACTCTGTCCCTCTGTGATGTAGAGCTCAGTGTAGATCCTGTTGAGGAGGGTTCCACTTCCTGTTTCATCAGTTCCCTCAGTCACACATTCACATCTCCTCTTCAGAACGATCTTATGTTCATCTAAAACCTCCTGCAGACCAGCATCCACTGTAAAACAACAAGGCTTCATTAAATATAGTGTTGGTTATATAATAATAAAAAAGGAATTAGAATGGAGGCCTTAGATTTTTTTTAAATGTATCTACTGTTGCAACACAAAAAGACTTTCGTTTTCAGACGTGAAGACATCAGCAGACAGATGTACAGTCTCACTTTGAACTGTGCTGATCTGACAGGTCATTTGCATTCCAGCTCTTGTTCTGAATCTTTTTCCACACTGAGGACAGGAGGAGTCTCCTGATGAAGCAGACTGGTCCCAGTATGAGGTGATGCACTGTCTGCAGAACCAGTGTCCGCAGCTGGTAGAGACTGGATCCTTGAGGACATCCTGACACAAAACACAGCAGGACAGTTGCTCCTCCACAAAAACATGACTCCTCTTCTTCTTTCTTCTGTGGATGTAAACACATTCTTTATAACACATCACATTAGTGGTGACCAACCCACAGCTCATAAGATGCATGCAACTCTTCCCCTACATATTTATGTCTCTTCTTTTCACATCCTGATGTTTCTAAATTCACTTTCAAATCAAATTTTATTTACATCATAAATGTAAACCATTGTCTGAATATGAGAGACGATCTCTTAAATTAATAGAACAAAACCATACACTTCATAAAGGTCAAATCACAAACCTCTACCCTGTAACTAAAAGGTTGTTGATGTGGTGTTTGCAAAGCTCACAGCTCATGAACAGAGTTCATGAACATGACACAGCAAAAGCACCAGCTGTCCAGAAAGCTGAATTTAGACCCAGTCCTGACACCTGTGCTAGAAACTATGCTTTAATTATAAAGCTCAGTTTGGTCTAAATAGAAATAAATAACATCCAAATGTATCTGACCAGAACATTTTTTTGCTGTTTTTTGCTAATGTAAGTCGAGGACAAGTGTTACAGAAACATTTCAGTGAATGGGCATAACCATTGGATGTTTTAATGTCACTACTTTTACGACTATCTACTACTACAAACCCTAATGTGTTAAGCATACAGTAGAAACACCGTCTTACTTTTTGTCTGAGGGTCCAGGTTTATTACTGGAGACTGGAGGACAACCTTTGGACTGGTCACGTTTCATAGACAGAGAGCTGAAAACTGCAGACTCTGTTCTGTCCTCCTCTTTCTCCACATCACTCATCTTCACCTGTCTGAGAGGTAAAGGAACAGTAGGCACACACAGTTTAATCAAACCCAGTCAGTACTCCACTTCTTTCATTAGACATTTCTGTAACACCATCATAAATAAATGGTAACGTTGAGTTACATTGTAACCTTGGTTCTCCGTGTGAGGAGATTATCTCCCCACTTAGTAGATATATCATTACTATGGGAATTATCCCCATCTGGGGTAATCGACATGGAAAATTAATAATCTTTAAGACACATCACTTTACGTGGACCGCATGTGCCAGGCAATAAAAGCCCCATCATGCCCATGCACCCACTGATTAACATTGATTGGAACGGGTATCGAGTGTCCTTGAGTTTGGGGAGATAACCTCCTCACTCAGAGAACCAAGGTTACAATGTAACTTAACGTTCTCTATCGTATCGAGATTATCTCCCCACCCAGTAGTTATATCATAACTATGGGAGCCCTTTGCGACACACCCAGGGGCCCCAGGAGACAGAGCAGATGCAGGTCCACAGTACTCAAATGAGACATCCCCGCCACCAGGTGCATTAACAACAGAAAATACCCGATAAGTGTGTATATATGAAAAAACACCAATGACCCATATACAAATGTACAACATCTTGCACATTCAACAGTAAGTGACACCTCCAGACGCTGTGTGCCACTGAACCACTGCCCAGGCGTCAGACATAACCATAAGCATGACCAACCCCGCCAGATGCAGGGGTTGAGTGCAGGAAGACTGCTCACTTGGCCAGCCTGCTGCCAGGCCACTGACAATAATATACGACATTACCCTGGCTGGGTAAGGCGCCCCCCTAGCTCAGGGGCATGGAATTACAGTGGTGTGAAAAAGTGTTTGCCCCCTTCCTGATTTCTTACTTTTTTGCATGTTTTCCGCACTTAAATGTTTCAGATCATCAAACAAATTTAAACATTAGTCAAAGATAACACAAGTAAACACAAAATGCAGTTTTTAAATGAAGGGTTTTATTAA
>NC_065516.1:5098440-5099494 GCF_006386435.1 Epinephelus moara
TTGGATTTTTTTCTTCCTCATTAATAAAACCCTTCATTTAAAAACTGCATTTTGTGTTTACTTGTGTTATCTTTGACTAATGTTTGAATTTGTTTGATGATCTGAAACATTTAAGTGCGGAAAACATACAAAAAAGTAAGAAATCAGGAAGGGGGCAAACACTTTTTCACACCACTGTATATGGCCTACTGTGAGGTGGCACCCAGCACATGCTCCCCAAAGGAGGTACCAGCAGCCACATTCAGGCAGTAAAATCTGGCAAATGTGGATGGACTTGACCATGTAGCAGCTGCACAGACCTCTGAGAGGGTGGGACCATGCCACAAGGCCTGCACCATGCCAGCACCTCTGTAAGCCTGCTGAATTGTCTCCACGACCCAACGAGACAGCCTAGCCTTTGACACCGGCTGGCCCTGGCACTGGACCTTAAAGCAGACAAAGAGTTGTTTCTGTCTTTCTAAATGCTTCAGTGCGCCGGACATAGACCTTCGAGGCTCTAACAGGACAGAGATTTGAGTCTTCTTGACCTTCACCACCCTCTTTGGGGGGTTGTAGGGCCGCAACTCCACCGACTGATTCAAATGAAAGTCTGTGATTTCTTTTGACAGGAATGCAGGCATACAGTTCCCCCACTCTTTTGGGTGATGTCACTGCCAAGAGAAAAAATACTTTAAGAGACAACCACTTAATGCTGCCTGATTCCACAGGCTCGAAACCCGCTAAACCCTAATGCGCATTGTCCCCGGTTGCGAACAGGTTGGCCACTGCTCTGCCAAAACGGTGCCAGATCTCCCTAACCACCTCCGGTCCCCTGGACTTGGGCCTCCCCTGGAGAGTAGGTCCACCCCCTGGTTTGTGCATAGCCCTGGGAGGCAGGAACCATGTCAATGCCCAGGTCCACAGCCTGTGTGCTATAGAGTGTGCCAGGGCTGACGTCAAAACCCGGAAGTTTAGCATCGCGCTGGTTCCTGGAAGAGAAAGTGAATGTGATTTTTGCATTGCGATTTGGATTATGTCAGAAAATAAGCTCTGTGGCTAACACAAGTTTATGATA
>NC_065516.1:5099840-5105103 GCF_006386435.1 Epinephelus moara
CTGAGTAAGTTAGAAATAACTTACAGAAACACACACATACACACACACACACACACACTGGTCATTCCTTGTCAGTTCACAGAATTACTCTGAGGCAGCAAATATGTTGTTTAATTGGATTTATTTTATTTTATTCTGCCTCTTGTTAATACGGATTTCTCTGCAGCATCTGGCCTACAGTACCTGTTCAGCACCTCGGACAGTGGCGCTGTGGGATGGGTTGGCTCTCATAGGGGGTCAGGTGCAGGTTGTAAGGTTTGAAAAACCATGGTTTACAATAACTTAATCCTCCTCCACTCAAAAATGTGTTTTCTTCTTGTTCCTACTGTTCCTACAGATGAATGTTTGAGCCTCACTGTGCAGAATGATGTATGTGCAGAGCTTGACACTCAAAGGCTGTTTTCACATTTATCTGCTGAAAATGCTCATATGATTTTAAGGGCTAGGGCTACAAGCCTATGTTGGTGGCTTATGTAGCCTATGTTTGAACCATTTGATTAAAATATGTCTGCATATCAAAAGCCAAAAACTTGAATATGTCGTTCATTCTTTGAAGTAATGAAAACATTTTTCAAGATTTAAGACTGGTACTTTTTGATAGTAACATGGACCAAGACTGTCTGAACACTGACAATTAAAGGCTTGCAAATAATTAATGACTGGTGAACTCAAATTAATGTAGCCTATGTGAATGCAGGAAAGTGAGAATTGCCATGTAGGTAACTGAACATTTCCCAGACAAAATGACAATGTAACACGGACTGTTTAAGCTAAATAAGAAGCTGTAATGGCAGACTGCCAGCACTCTCGCCTGTTCGGGGGTGATGACGTTTAATGTCCCCGACAGGGTTTGTAGTCGTATTGAGCAACTTGTTAGCAACCGCCTTTTTTACGACACGTAAAAGCTTCAAAATTCACAAGTAGGGTATTTACTGACGTGTTTTATGTCGTAGAACAAAACCTGAAACTCACTTAAGCTTTTGTTAACCACAGACCTTATTTGAGGCATTTTATCAAAATCCCATTCAAAAAACGTATTGACTTTTAGACAAGAGAACCGGAAGTGCTAAAAGCTATTCTGCAGTGGTTTGGAGAGCCTAGGCCCCCTTGCCTGTTGACATATGCTGCTGCCACTGTGCTGTCGCTTCTTACTAGCATGTGGTGGCCTTGCAGACTCAAGAGAAAATGCTGGAGGGCCAGGTGAATGGTTCTGAGTTCTAGAGCATTGATATGCTGGCCCTTCCAGTAGGAAGCCTCCACAGTTGCGAACTGGAAAACCAGCTACACCTCGCAATGGCTAACTGTGGAGATAACCCTCCCCACACTTGCACACTCACCCCCCTTCCTGACAGCTAGTCAGGGCAACAGATTGGACTCTATGCACTACCAGCACTTTATTTGTGACTGTATGAGTATGTTGTGTGATTTTAAATTCTACTATCTTGTTCAAATTCTTTTTTTTGTTTTGTTTTTTTATATTTATTACTGACTTTTAATGCACTGCCTGCACTGATGGAGAAACAGTATTTAGTTTTTTCTGTGTCTAGTACCCAGTGAAAATGACAATAAAGCGAATCTTGAATCTTGAATCTTAAATCTCGCCACCCCCCGACTCTGTCGGGTTCAAGCAGGCAACTAAACCCCCGAGGAATGTCACAAACTGCCGCCCGATCCGGTCGAGTTTGAGCCAGCAACGACCTCCTAGTCGTTGGTGGTGTGTCTTAAAGATTATTAATTTCCATGTCAATTACCCCAGATGGGGATAAATCCCTTAGTTATGATATAACTACTGGGTGGGGAGATAATATCGATACAATAGAAAACATGATGATTTAACTTTAGTTAATAGTTGTTTACTGTTAACAAATAGAGAAATTAAAATCAATACTATTTGAATTATTAATAATTCTATAGGTTGGTATTTTAACAGTTCACTATTGTACAGATTTTAACATTTTATGTACTATATTAAGAAGTAAGTAAGTAAGTATATTAAGTGTTTTCTCAATTTAATAATGTGTGAAGTGCCTCTATAAACATTATTTGAGTGGCCATTATAAAGTTCAGTGTTTATAGATGCACTACATAGTTGGCTTGTGCCGGTTTGAAAAGTTTTATGTATTGGTTCTTATGTTTTTTCCCCAGTCTTTCCCTTTTAACTGTCTGTCAAGCTCAACATTGAACTTTGACCTGATTGTATTTGTGTTTCAGTATTACCCTGTAGTATTTGATACATTTTGGGCAGAGTATTCTTGGTGTTCATATAATTTTTATCATGAATCTTGTTAAGGGGTGCTGCTTTTGATTGCCTTACCTGTTTAGAAAATTGTTGATATAGCTTCTAAAATTGACTGTACTAGATTAAATTTATTTGATATAACTTTAAAGGAATTAACATAGTTGTGAATTAGTATTTCTGAATATATTGGCTGTCCTTTTAACACATTGTCCATTTTGTTTGGTTTAAACTGGGGGTTTCATGTAATTTCCCTGAGATGAAGTACTTTGCTATTTATCTGATGTTTATGACAGATTTATATCCAGTTAAATACCGAGTATTATTAATCCATATGTTCTGCCCTTTCTTACCTATAAAGGGTAAAGTCTTTATTGAAAGTGGAGCCAGCTCTTTTTCTATCATGCACCACTGATTTTTTGTTAACATTAGTCCATTTCATTATGATACTTATTTGTGTAGCATAAAAATAATTCTGTAAGTCTAGTAGTGTAATCCACCATATTCTTTAGATTTATTCATGTATGAAGTTTGACCCTTTCCCTTTTATCATTCCAGTAAACTTTAAAGGTGCTATATAAATAAGGTTATTGTTATTACAGTTATTATTTTTCATTTCCTGTCACTTGGCGTGGAGGAGAGAACTCATATTTATGCAGTCATTTGTAACATTTAATATACCAAATAATAACGACTCTGTATTACACATCTTATTTTACATTTGTCTTGTTGATTATGTGACATCACCAAAGAAGTCCTGGATGAGTTTCCCTACACATAACTGTACAGGACGTGACCTCAGATGACACTGACAAAGACAAATCCCTCAGATTTGAACCTTGATTAAAACTTTGTGACTACATCTTCAGTGGATTAAACAACGCCATGAATCATATACTCACTGTGTGCTGATGCTGGAGGCTCCTCTCCTCAGACCCCTCCTCTCCCCTCCACACCAAAACACTGACACAAAGTGGAAAATGAAAATAACTGTCACTGAGATAAAACTGACTGGAAGAAAAACAAATCTTAAGATTTTCAACGAAAAACACATCAGGGTGCAAAAAATATCAAAACAGAGGCAGATCTCTCTCAGATTTCTTTTTTCAGTTCAGGTCTTGTTTTCAGTGTCTATATGTAAAATGATTCTTTGGAAATGTCCTTAAATAGCTGGATATCTGCTCTCTCTCAGGAGTTTGTACAACCCCGATTCCAAAAAAAGCTGGGACGCTGTAAAACCTACTTAAAAACAGGGTTCAATGATTTGTAATAATTTTCAACATACAACAGGGGAAAATTTCATTAAACATATTTCCAATGTTAAAATCAAATTTCGACAAGACATTGGTATTAACTCAATAAAACTACTCTGATAAAGAAATCCAAACATTTGAATCCATAAAACCAATGGGCCATAAAGTGGAACAACACAGAAAAAAAAAGTTCGGAACACGCTGATTGAAATTTATTGAATACATGGAGTAGCCTTTGTTTGCAGCTTCAAGACACTTCCTGTATGATGAAACTGATCTCTCACAGTGTTCATTCTTCCATACAGACAGTGTGGAAATCCTCAAGATGTGGGGGAATTTCACTTTTAAAACTTCTTCTTCATGTTGAGACAAGAACAGCCAGAGGCAAAAAAAGGCTTGATTAAAAATGTCAACATGAGAACAGAGTTCAGAACACACTGCAGGAATGAGGAAACCGAAAATGTGCAGAGACTCGGCAGTATGTGGAAACTTTTGAATCCTCTGAGGTTTCAGTTTCCTGCTCAACAAACTGTGTGTCCAAAGAGGATTAGTTCGGTGTGTGTTTCTTTAGTAACTGGGGGAATATCTAGACTAAATTCATTTTTATAGCTGTGTTGTTTGATCGCGTTTTCTTGCTGGAATGGTTTGATCAGTTTGTTGTGCTGAATGTTGTTCTGTCTGTCCTCAGCTGTGAGCTCACTGAGGCAGCTTCCTGTTTGTTTGACTGTCAATAAGTCACACACACTTTAAAATAATAATAATTATAGCCTAATAATGTTGATGAACACTCACCCGTTTTCTTCTTTCTGCTGTGTTAACCCACTGACTGAACACCTCCTTACTGATTCACTTCCTCATGACGCCAGGGTCACACCGCCCGCGGAAGCGCTGCGAATAACCTCGAAGCGCCGAGAAGCGAAACCAGTTTCCTTTCGGCGCCCATGTTAACCGATTGTGTTATCCACACCAGCAATCGTTTCGGTGTCTGGTCTATTTTCTGCGCGAGCCGCGAGAGAATGTGTCAAGCCCGGCAGGAAGTCAAACAAAGGAACAACAGCAGCATCCGGTTAATTTTCAGAATAAAACAAATTTCAAAATAAAACACCCCGTTTGACAAATGCGATGTATAGTATGTGTGTGTTTATATATATACTCATTACTAAGAAGTGGACATACATGTACAGTTGTTAGGAAAACATGGCGTATAATTTTATGAGGTTATTTACTTACCCATGATGGAAAAACAGCCCCAAATGTGATGGAGACAACAGCTGGGAGCAGTTTGTCGACCTGCTGCGCCAAAGATACTGGATTACTACAAGATGGCCCACCTACAATATACTCCCATTGTATGAAATGGTATACATTTCCGGTCTCCTAAGGCATTGTCCCCCGTACCCCAATCAAAGACGATGGAGAACCGCCAATCAAAGACGAGTATCCCCAACCTCGCTTCTGTCAACATCATGGTCAACATGTGTGTAGCCTACCCTTACTGGCCGTAAGCTAAATAAATAAACGGTCATCAAAAATATTTTTTCCAGTGGATGTCTTAGTTACAACATGACTGAGCTAACTGGAGTATGTCGTATCTGACAACGGGGGGCTTTTAACAGATGACGTCCTGATGTTAGCTTTGCTAACTGTCCCTGTCAGCTGCAGCCACTGATACTTTCTAGACATCGTGATTTCCCAAAACTGAATAAATACCACACATAGCAACACAAAACTGCTTTGCTAGCTCAATCATGTTGTAACTAAGATATCCGCTGGA
>NC_065516.1:5105111-5105370 GCF_006386435.1 Epinephelus moara
TGAATAAATACCACACATAGCAACACAAAACTGCTTTGCTAGCTCAATCATGTTGTAACTAAGATATCCGCTGGAAAAAAAAAAAAATTCACGGACCATTTATTGAGTTAATGAGTCATTACAGACACAGCTAACGGCTAACGGCTAACAGCTAACGGTTAGTCCAGCTAATCTACAATAACCATGTTATTAATTACAAAATGTGCACACAAATAGTAATGTTTGTTCAATCATTGTGTTTATAGACTTTACAAACATC
>NC_065516.1:5107633-5110704 GCF_006386435.1 Epinephelus moara
GTGTACCAAGTAAACTGTCAAGTCTCCATAAAAATGTAGACAGTAAGCATAATGATGAGACAAATGCAGTGATGGACAGTAACTAAGTATATTTACTCAAGTACTTAAGTACAAATTTGATGTACTTGTACTTTGGGTATTTCCATTTTGTGCTACTTTATACTTAAAGGGAAATACTGTACATTCTACTCAAGCTACATTTATTTGATAGCTATAGTTACTTTTCAGATAGTTTGTTTTATATGTTGTAAGTTTCATTTTTACAAGTTGATGTGCGTTGTTATAGATCAGACTAGTATACCAGTGAAAGGTGTTAAATAGATAGATAGATACTTTTACTCAAGTCAGATTTGGTATGCAGCACTTTTACTTGTGACTGAGTTTTTGTTCTTTGTTGTGATATTACTACTTTTTCTGGGTACTTTGTCCACAATTGGACAAACATATCAAACAATAGAGACATGCAAGCATAGCACGTCTCATCCTCATCCTCATCCTCATTCTCCGTTGTCTTTCTCGGATCTGCCTCCTCAGCTGGGCAGCCTCCTCCTCAGCCTGCAGGTACAGCAATCCTGCTACAATAACTGCACCAAGACGCCTTTTCCGATCCATGTCCGTTATTGATTTTTGATTTCCATCTCGCCAATGCTCATGATCACAATAACCACCAACTCTCCACAAACTTTCCCCCCGCACCTGACTTTTGATAATAATCAGAGGCCAGGTGCGGGAATTGGATATAGATTAAATATGATCAGAAGCCAGCTGCGGGGAAAAGGTTTTATAAGACATTTTATGAAAATATTTCGGCTATTTATATCTTTTTGTGTGTCAGTTTTATATGTTGAAACGTTAAGACATATACATATTAATTTCTTACAATGTATATGAAAAGACGCAGGGCTGGGCTGTGTTTATATTGTTTTATTCTAAATGCATGTATACAACACAGTACAACAGCCAAGGCGAGCGGAGGTGGTGACATCATCAAGTTCGCTGCTGTTCCAAAAGCAGAAATGACTGTACTCCCGTCCTCCCGTTCTTGAGAAGTCCGGACTCTCGCATGGACTTGCCAAGTCCGAACTTGCCAAGTCCACAAGTCCGAACTCCTGAACTTGAGTATTGAGAAACGCCTTCAGACTCATTGTTGCTCCCTTGCGGTGCCAACTGACATCTTCCTGTTGGTGTCACACATCTGGACATAGCTGTGTCCCAATTCAGGGTCTGCATCCTTTGAAGAGCGAATTTGAAGGCCGCTTACGTCACAACACTGCGCGAAGGCTGTCCCAATTCGTCCAAATTCGAAGGCTCCTCCAAATGCGCCCTCCTTTTCCCTGTATTCGGAGGATGCGCTGCTACTGTCCTTCGCGATTCTTTTTTTTTTTTACAATGGCGGCAAGCACAAGCAGCGGCAGCGGCACCGGCACCGAATACACTTTCAAATGTAAGTAACGGATTTTTACTTAATGCCAGAAGTTTAACGGATTTTTACTTAATGCCAGAAGTTCAAGGGGCCTTAAAACCTCTAAATGGCTGTTAAAATATGTGACGTTAGTAGTATGCTAACACGTAGCCACCGGAAAGTAGCGCCAGCTCCACGATGTAACTGTTACCTTAAGGCTAATCTGTTGATAGGAGGAGCTCAGTTAGCCTTTAACCTCTCTAACTCCGCCCGGACGCCAACGTCCTTGCTCCCCCCCTCCTCTGTTAAATGCGATCTCACAGGCGCATACGTCATAAAATCATGTGATGTTTGGTACTGCCGGATTCAGGAAGCTCTCGACTTTTCAAAAATAACATCGTTTTTCTTTTATTTATTATGTATTTTGCACCAGAGCAGCCTAAACACACAAAGTCCAAAATCGCGATGAGTGGTGACAAGTCATGTCATGCCGTTTTTCGACAGGAAAAGTTAAAAGATTACTCGCGATCTTATGCGGATCTGTTAGCGGGGACTTAGATCTTTTATAAAAGGTAAGAGTCTCACTCCTACCACTATTTTTGGCTGAAATATACCGCCTAGAAAGTGGGATCATAACTTTCACGTTTCATATGGCTTTATTTGGTGATATTTTATGGTGTTTCTGTGTCATAAACAACATCAGCTATCACAATCACACCTGATTTCAATAAGGTACAATGTTTGAAGCTGGCTGAGTGTTGTTTGATCACTGACAGTACTGTTTTGAAGCCGAGTGACCGCTCTTGTCATTTGGAGCTCCGCATGGATCTTTTCATGGAAAAAACACTAGAATGGTCATACTTTTAGCAATCTTCTTAAAATTTGGAACAGATGTTCATTGATAGTGTGCCTACAGCCCCACAGTGTCATTTACCTGCTCAGATGAAGCCACAGACAGTTATTGATCCTGAAACACATTTTCTATTTTATTTTAGGCAAAATCTTCAACTTTTTACTGACTTCAGAGGCCCATTACTCTGTCTCTGTATCATCTAGAGTGTTTCTGGCACTTTCACAAGAAACTTCAGAGAGTTTTCTTTCTGGCAAGACCTCATGCATGCATGTACTCAGAGCGGCTCAGACACTACAGTCATTTTAATTTGGGTATGTCATTTTAGGCGTTTTTGCTACAAAATGGGGGTGGAGTGCAAGATTAAAAGTAACGGTAATGTTAAAGCCTTAAACTCCTTCACTTTCAATTGTTACAAGCTCGGAGAGTGACTTAATGTTATATCTTATTGTAACTGTGGAGATGTTGTAGGCTGTTTATACCTCACATCAGGTGCATAAACGCACCGCAATGAACAAATATAAAGTTAATGATAGGATAGGTTATGAGCCCCGCTGTATTTCTAGGCTGTAAAACTATAAATGTGTGGATTGAATATAGAGCCATATAGAACTTCAGGAGCATTATTGTTATCATCGTTATTCATCGTTATCAGAGCTAGAGGGATAAACAAACACGGCACCACACCGGTAAGGTAAGACAACACGTTTACATGTCGTTTTCTATATGTTCTCTGACATTTATCCTAACGATATGAGGCGGTCTTTGTGGAAAAAAAGCTTGTTTAGTGGACTAACTTTGCACTTGAAGGTTGCCCGT
>NC_065516.1:5111583-5121048 GCF_006386435.1 Epinephelus moara
AGTCCCCAATCTTCATGTCTTTGGACTGTGGGAGGAAGCCGGAGTGCCTGGAGAGAACCCACGCAGACACGGGGAGAACATGCAAACTCCGCACAGAAGGGCTCCCACACCCGGGATCGAACCGGCAACCCTCTTGCTGTGAGGCGACAGTGCTAACCACCACACCACCGTGCCGCCCCTTCCAAATGTTGTATATAGTTAAATTAAAATCTCGTATTTATTATCTGTTCTATTTCTTATTTACAACTAACTTTTGAACTACTTTTCAGTGACAACACAATTTATTTTTTTACAATCTGAACATTTCTAACTATTTACAAATGATCAGCAGAAATTACTTTTTACAGAGAACAATTAGAAAATTATGTAACACATTACTAACAAATATTAACTAACAAAAAACTACAATTATTTACAGTTTAATTATTGGCTGAGCAGGAGTCCCTGGTGGTGCTGCTGGACTGGATGGGATGATAAAGACCCTGGAGTCTTCTGTCTGTGAGTGGGACATCATCTGGGGGGAGGGGTGGGGGTGGTGCATGTCCATCAATGGGGTTTGCAGGGCTGGCTGACGCAATCGACGGCTGCCATGTCACTAAAAAATGTTTAAAAGAGAGGCAAGAATAAAACACATTGCAAACAAAATACTACTGCACAACTTTTTTAAATATCCCACCATAAACTACTTCAACAAACAAAAATGTTTGCTAAACACTTTAAATAGGAATGGCATTAAAATGATTTTACTTGCCCTCTAAAGGTAATCATGGTCAACGAGACCCTCCTCCAGGGCAGACACCTCGGCAGACAGCTGGTCCCGCCACAGAGCACCACTGACTGCCTCCAAACCATTCTCCCCCTCATCCTCAGACATGTCGTCCAGCACTTCATCCTCTGGGGCCATGATGTCACCAGCACCTAGGCAGATGTTGTGCAGGACGGCACATGCTGTTATGACCTGAAGAAAAAAAAAAGAAGATTAATTTACTCATATTCAACATTTAACAATAATTCTGTTGCATAATGACTTACCTGTGGCACAAAGGTGTGGTGCACCTCCAGCGCTTGGAGGAAGATGGCCCTGAACCTTGTCTTCATCATCCCAAAGGCACGCTCTATGACGAAACGTGCGCTGGGCTCCCACACCTTGTACCGGCCACTTGTAGGGAGTGATGAGGGGGAGTGGGTTTTGGAGGCATGGGTACCCACCGTCTGCCAAGATGAAGTACCCAGGAGGAGGGTAGATGGCCCACCTGTACAGTGGGCTGTGCCCGAGTACTCTGGAGTCGTGCACCGATCCCGGCCAGCCCACATACGTGTCTATGAAGCGGCCCTGGTGGTCACAAACTGCTTGCAGAATGATGGAAGCAAACAGTTTCCTGTTCTTGTAGCACTGACCATCAGGGCCGCTTGGTGGCTTGATCCTGACATGGCAGCCGTCGATTACTCCAGCAGCTTTTTGAAAAGCTCTGTCTTGCCAGTCCTGCAAACCCCCGAGTTACTGCTGCCATGTCATCAGCGGTCTTAGGGAGGTAGATGACCTTGTGGCGAATGGCCACCACCTCCTCAGTAACTCAGTGGATGATGCAGTGAACAGTGGAGCGAGACATCCCAAACAACCTTGAGACCAGCCTGTATGATGCCCCACTCGCCAGCCAGAAGAGAAAGACCAAGGTCTCTATTGTGGCACCCCATCCATGTCGTCTTTCCTGGTGGAGAAGGTCCAGCAGCACCTCCAGGGACTCTCTGCTCAGCCTGAAATCTCGCCTGGTGTCATCCTTGTTAAAAAAATTCTGCAGCACTGGTACAGCCAGGTTTACCCTGCAGTACAGGGGCCTGGTCCGGATGGGGAAAGGAGGGTAAGAACAGGAGTACATAAATGATCAAACAAACAATAGCTATTTAATTTTAGTTAATAAGACAATTCTACTTAATGCTATAGCTTAGATAAACAATGCTATATCTGTCCATCTATCCACTTTGGCTTCTCAATATGGTTTTGATGTGTAATGACAAAACATTTTAATACTGAAATTAAATCAGGGATATTTACAGGGTTCGTACACAATTTACTAGGTCCAATTCAAGCACTTTATAAGCCCTTCCAGGGCTCTACGCTAACCTTTTTCACCAGGAGCACATGTGCTCCTAACTGAAAAAATGGAGGAGCACACAAAGGAATTTAGGAGCGCAGTGAAAATTTTAAATAACACATTTAACTGTGCACTCAATGGGTATGGACTAGTAAATGTAATTAAAAATATGGTAGCTCATTCTGTCAGGTAGGAAATATCTGTCAGAATGGACTATTACCTCTATAAATGTAATTACTGTAAAAATATGGTAGCTCATTCTGTCAGGTAGGAAATATCTATCAGAATGTACTACTATAATTATGTTCAAAAGTAGAGTAGCTTATAATAGGCACCCAACACATGTACACACAAACACATTTATCACTTTTTTTCATTATTATTTGCTATCTCACAAGCACACCCATTTTCTCAAGAAAATGCAAACTTTGCACTTCAAGCAAATGTAAGTTTCATTTCCATATGCAGAAACAGATTTCAGATAGTCATGATGTACCCATTGGAGACAAATGTCACACTGAGGTAATAGTCCATTCTGATAGATATTTCCTACCTGACAGAATGAGCTACTCTACTTATAATCACATTTATAGAGGTAATAGTCCATTCTGATAAATATTTCCTACCTGACAAAATGAGCTACTCTACTTATAACCACATTTAGAGAGGTAACAGTCCATTCTGATAGATATTTCCTACCTGACAGAATGAGCCACTCTACTTAAAATCACATTTAGAGAGGTAATAGTCCATTCTGATAGATATTTCCTACCTGCGAAGATCCCGGGTAGTTTAAAATTATGGGCGTGTCCTCTGGAGAATTGTTTTTTCGCTCTGCACATGCGCACATCGTGTTGGTAGGTCATTCTTAGCAGTAGCTCTATTTGTCAGGACACCGGGCTTCTCGGTCACGGGTAAACCGTTCTCTTGCGGCGGTGGCCATAGTGCTCCGCCGTATTCCTGTCTGTGACCCCCGTTCAACCCACAACCGGCAGGATTCGCCTTTCATTTCTGCTGCTGGTTGAAATCTGTGCTCGCACAGCTGCTCCTGAATGATTTCTTTTGCTCGCACAAAACTATTTTTAGTCGCAAATGCGAGTAAAATGCTCGCACCGTAGAGCTCTGCTTTTCAAGCATTTAAACTGAAATTCAAGCACTTTTCAGACCGTGAAAACACAGCATTAAAATTACAGCATTTTCAAAGATTTTAAGCACCTGTATGAACCCTGTACCAAGTCTAATGGTTGAATGACATTAACCATATATGCTAATCTATAGCTTATATGGCTGGCGTTTGTCACTTAATGGTTTCGTTTATTAACAGGTATATTAATTACCACGAACTATGCTAGCTATATGAACGTTAATGTGCGTTAAAATAACAGGTTTACCTCGCCACGACTCTCTCTCAGCCGGAGATAAATGAGCCGCCGGTGTCGCCGGAGCCGCCTCTCCTCTTCCTCGATCAAGAAGTAAATAAAAAAAAAACAAAATGACAAATTCTGGCTCCATATTCGTTGCCGGTTTGTTCCTGCCATCAGTTCTGTTTTGTTTTTGTGTTTTTCCCGGGATTGGACGACAGGAATCATGACGTGGTGACGCAACCAGGGAATCCTCCGTAGGCTAGACCGTCCCATTTAACAACGGTTGACGACTCGATTAGCCTTCGGAGGCTGCATAGGCTGCGTAGGCCATGTCCTCCGAAGGATGCAGACCCTGAATTGGGACACAGCTACAGTGTATATATAATACGGCAGATCTATCACTCACGTGATCAGTGGAACAAATACTGGGCTGTCTATTATCATGTAGGAACAACAGATATCTTTTGATGCACTAACCTGACCACAGATCAGATGGAGTTTGCTTGACAGAGATGATTTATAGGATATCTTTGATATTACTGTATCTGTCTGTGACTGTAGCTGCACAGGCAGATCAACATAAACTCTCTGTAGCCCTTTTTAGATAGGAATTGTGCAAATTTGCAGGAAAGCCCAATCAGTCTTCTTTCAGCATTGGCAGTATAAAAACAAAATCAGGGACTGCGGCAAAATGCCGCCTGCCTACTGTGACGTAAACAGTGACGTGGGAGGGAAGCCGCGGCTGGTCAGTCCTTTGGCGATTCTCTCGTAAGTCGGCCCGTTCCTCACCGTTTCCTTCATCTGACGGTTAATGGTCTCTTTGTTTGCGAGGGCAAGGAGGGTGTGCAATTCCTTGTCTCCCCAGTTGCTCATCTTTACAGTGTCTGTCAGGTTTGCATTTCCCTCTTGCTACTAGCTGCTCGCTAATTCCTGCTATCAGCTGTTCCCTGTTTATCCACCGCCAGGGGGTCACACGTGCAGCGTCATGAACAGCTCCTCCCACAAGTCTTCAACAGCCCCTCCCGTTGCTGAAGGCCGCCTCGGTCTGTTTAAACTAAAAGGGTTCCACCAATATGAATACCCTAAGAGGTGGAAAATTGGGCACCTCTGATCAACTCGCCAATCCGGCTCTGTGTGTCTGAACACTCGCAGCTTGCCGGCAAAACGGACCAACATTTGCGGAAAATCTGGCAGTGTAAAAAGGGGCTTTTATGTCTGCAGCAAATTTAGAGTTTTAGAGTTTAGAGTTCATTTATTTGCACCATAAAAAACAATAACAATTATAAAAAACAGAGACAAAACAATAGCATTAAGTGCCGGAGAGGTTGAAAACCCTAATGGGCTTACAAAAATACCTCCCCGAAGAGGAAACAAAAGTTGAACAAACAATAAAATATCAATACCTTAACAATAACAAGGTTAAAGTGAAATTATGAGTGAGTGTATGTATGAAATGATGTGTATGAGTGGGAGTACATGTGTGGATTTGTCTGGAGTATAAACCAAAGTACACTAAAGGAGTCTAGATTTATCAAATAGGCCTTCAATTTTGACTTGAAATTTATCAAAGATGAAGATGTTTCTGCTATATGGAGATGAGAGTTCCATAGTTCCAGGTTCCCTCCGTAAGTAAAGGAAAAGTGGCTATGTGTAGTGCCAAGGGCGTAGGTTTGACTTTCACATTGGTAGGGACATAAAAGTGCTCCATGGCGGCGACCTGTATGTTGATGATTTTTTAATGCAATTTCACGTCATGTGAAACTGATCATTGCTTTATAATGCATATTTAGGTATCTACACTAAATACAAGAATGTCTTGGTTAATGTATTCTCTAATGTTATCAGTTACATGAATATACACTGATAACTTCATCACATCTGTCTGTATGTGCTTCCCAGGGTCAACTATAATATCTGTGATTATCAAGTCTGGTAACGCTTTAGATTACAGCCCACATTTAATCTTTTGTACTAACAGTGTACCAGTGTAGTACGTACCAATACATATATGTAGGTACAGGGGAACAAGATGTTAATTTATGGAATAAGGGGCTAACAATTCGTGAATTTACAGAGAACTTATATTACAGGTATTTTTAACTACTGGGTACCTATTCTATAATAACAGGGTATGTGCGACCTACTGATTAATAATATGGACGTTTGGGGGACGCGGCAACACAGCCCTGCCACGGCAGCCGCCCGTGGGCAAACAAATCAGTCTCCAGCGTGCTGCTGTCAAGCAACCTCAAATCTGTAGGGGAGGGGGGGCAGACACGCTTTGCAGCAGTATTTTGAATTTGAGTGCAGTAACCGTTTTGGCCACAGTATTTTGAATTTGAGTGCAGTAACCGTTTTGGCCACATTCTTACATACAGCGCCTTTAAGTGTTTATTGGCCTCATCTACCAACACCTCTAATTCCATAGGGTTGAATTTCACTTTGCGCTTTCTCTCCAAACTTGCCATGCTACAAACCATAAAACACGCAAAGCTTCATTTAAATAGGGTGTCTCCAACACGTTTGCACCTGTTGTCATTTGCGCAAGCACTCTTAGTAAATCAAACCGCGGTTCAGCCCCACACACAAAATTCTAGATTGCGCAGGCAAATTAGTACACGCAAATTGGGATCTTAGTAGATCCGGCCCAAAGTGTTTTGTTTTGGGATTTTTTCTCCCCCTTCTTCTTCTTCTTCTAAGGAAGAAGGTGGAAGAAGGACGTTTTTCTATTAATTCAGAATTATTACAACATTGTATAATTTAAATCTGTACTGCAAATATTGTCATTATTTATTTATTTATTTTAATTTATTGTGTAATTTATTGTACGATGTATCACTGGGTGACACACCTACACACGTTATTTATGTATGTCAAAAATGTTTTGTCATCGTTACATAGGCTATATAACATGGGTTAGATGTATGAAATGCCATGATGACAATAAAATAAAGTATTAAAAAAAATAAGTGACACAGATTTGGTTAGGAAAAACGATAAAAAGCAATGCCAATAAGGCATAATATATAATAATAATAAGACAAGAGTACTCATGGATGTAGTACTATGTTGTTGTTTTTTAATCAAACTTGTGACCTATAACCTTTCACGTCATCAGCGTCATCAAAGTTCAGTGCGATTTGAATGGGTACGCTTCATTAATATCAAATGACAGCAGGGGGCGACAGCGTCTTCATTCGCTTATCCAAGGCCGGGTCGCGGGGGCAGCAGGCCAAGCAAAGCACCCCAGACAGCCCTCTCCCCGGCAACACTTTCCAGCTCCTCCTGGGGGACCCCAAGGCGTTCCCAGGCCAGACGAAGACGAGATATTGTGTATAAGGAAATAGAAGAAGCTCTCCGCTCGCCCACACTTTGGCATACGCTGGTGAGATGAGGCAACATACCTAATCTGTTTCCTGCTAACCAGAGAGATGTAGATGGCACTGCTGTTAACCTACTTTACAGCAAACATACGGTGGGTAATAACTTGAATATATTTACTGGCACAAATCAGTCTGGTTTGTGGCTCATGTCAAATGTAGCGTTAACTGAACAAATGAAAGGTGTTGTTGGAGTGTTAGCTCGCTAATCATTTACTACCGGATGTTCACATCCAAACGCTGTGTGTCCAGCTAAAAGAGCAAAGAGTTAACGTTACCCTGCAGCTTTTACAACCTGACACTTATGATTGCTCTAATAGAATTTAAAGTGTCATTACATTCAATGCAATAGAATATGATGCATGTGGGTTTGTGTCTTACAGACACAGAAACATGTTCAGGTGATTTTATTCACATAGCAACTTTCAGTAAGCTAATCTGCTAACCTTACTGCCCTGTCGTGCACTACAGCACTGAAGTTAGCCTGCGACTCGTCGCATCTGATTCAGGATGAAAGGAAAAGTTTAGGGAATATAAATAATGATATTTAGCGGCGGATTCTCCATTTTTGCACCACTTATACTTATTAAAGTGTTAGTGTTAGACATCGTAGCAAAGGTCTTAACGCTGTTAAACACAGTTTAAGAATTTTATACTTAGACTTGTCAAATCTGGACTAAATTACAAAGGACACTTACTAAGACTCACTAAGTTTCACTTAAAATTTGTGAAACCTTTATTCTTTTGGGGAAAACTGAAAAAAGGTGATTTCACTGCTTTTTTCCCACCCAGACCACATTAAACAGATTTGACAATGTATTCTAAAGAGATATTGTGTGATCGTATTTCAAAAGGTAAAAATATGTCTGAGTATAATAAGCATAGTGTTATTTGATCTGGACCTGAACAGTTTTTCTCTATAGGTTCAACATATGGACAAGGTGCACCAGCTTCTTTCCCCTCATCTCAACCATGTCATCTTCATCAGGAGTGGAAAGGAAGATGAAAAAGAAGGACAAAATGAAGCAATGCAAGAAAAACTAAGAAATAAAGAATTAAATGCTATCAGTTTACTTATTTTGAATTAAGAAGTATGTTAAGTAAAGGCTGTAAGTTAAGGATGTAATATTTTGTTTTTTAAATGATATACAATGTACAATTTACATTTAGTATTATAGCCCGCATACCCTGTACTTACCCTGTAACTAAATGTAACTATGGGGAACTATTTTAGTGTTTTAGAATACAGCCCACATACCCTGTACTTACCCTGTAACTAAATGTAACTATGGGGAACTATTTTAGTGTTTTAGAATACAGCCCACATACCCTGTACTTACCCTGTAACTAAATGTAACTATGGGGAACTATTTTAGTGCTTTAGAATACAGCCCGCATACCCTGTACTTATCCTGTAACTAAATGTAACTACGGGGGAACTATTGGCGCTTTAGAATACAGCCCGCATACCCTGTACTTACCCTGTAACTAAATGTAACTACGGGGGAACTATTGGCGCTTTAGAATACAGCCCGCATACCCTGTACTTATCCTGTAACTAAATGTTACTACGGGGGAACTATTGGCGCTTTAGAATACAGCCCGCATACCCTGTACTTACCCTGTAACTAAATGTTACTACGGGGGAACTATTGGCGCTTTTATAGCTGTATTTACCGTGTAACTAAATGTAACGAGGAAAACTACCACTGCATATATCACTTGTTCTGTAAATACAGAGAACAATGTGAGATGTTTGTTTTGATTTTATTTGCCTCAAAACATGGAATAACAAACTGTAAATTAACTGCACAGTAAGCTATCAGTAAAGCATATAAAGCATATGCGTTGTGTTTTATCTTGCTGTATTTGTATTTATTTCCTGGGATGAAAGGAGAGCGTGCACAGAGCTGGAAAAAGGTGAGCTTGCATGTTGAGGAGCCATAATGCCGGACGAACACAATTGCCAGGGAGAAGACCTTCAACATTTTAATGACTTCAAAATTGTCAGCGTGTTTACACCAAAACACAAGTGAGTCACATCTAGGGTGGGTGAAATCTGTCTGCCGACGGCAAGCGGAGTCATGAAGTCAAGTAATGTAATGCTGGTGAGGTGAGCGACAGCTGAGACGGTCTTCAGACGGCAACAGTATCCATGACAGCATACTGTCACCTGGACCTTTGTTCTGAAGTAAACGCACAGATGTACCCTGTAGTTGTATAGGCTACCTGCTGAAAATATAAAGGAACAATGTAGACTGACTGTTTGTTTGTAATTAGGTCATTTTGAAATAAAATCACATCTGATTTATTACTTGCTGCAGAATTCA
This sequence comes from Epinephelus moara, assembly GCF_006386435.1. Classification (NCBI taxonomy): domain Eukaryota; kingdom Metazoa; phylum Chordata; class Actinopteri; order Perciformes; family Serranidae; genus Epinephelus; species Epinephelus moara. The sequence goes on from NC_065516.1 coordinate 5,120,751, forward strand.
TCACTCCATCTTCCCTCCGATTTTTCAGTTTTATTGTCCTACTGTACCCTGTAATAATAGAATAAGCACCCTGTAATTAAAAATACCTATTGTATAAGTTCTCTCTAAATTCCCCCCAAACGTCCATATTATTGATCAGTAGTTCGCACATACCCTGTTATAATAGAATAGGTAAAAGCAAAGAAAGTTCGCTCCTTGGTATAACTCTCAAACCCGTAAGTTAAAACAAATATCGCGAAAATTTGAAAGGAATTGGCGATTAACCAAACTGGAAGAATCTCGTTTAATCTGGACAGAC
>NC_065516.1:5121107-5121269 GCF_006386435.1 Epinephelus moara
TATCGCGAAAATTTGAAAGGAATTGGCGATTAACCAAACTGGAAGAATCTCGTTTAATCTGGACAGACAGTCTCAAAACTTATAAGAGGGGCCTCCGCAATGCCAGAGCAAACTATTACTCAGCATTAATAGAAGAAAACAAGAACAACCCCAGGTTTCTTT
>NC_065516.1:5123647-5124770 GCF_006386435.1 Epinephelus moara
TTTTTTTCCCCGTTAAAGGGGTTTTTTTGGGGAGTTTTTCCTTATCCGCTGTGAGGGTCCTAAGGACAGAGGGATGTCGTATGCTGTAAAGCCCTGTGAGGCAAATTGTGATTTGTGATATTGGGCTTTATAAAAAAAATTGAATTGAAATTGTACCCAGTAGTTAAAAATACCTATTGTATAAGTTCTCTGTAAATTCCCCCCAAACGTCCATATTATTAATCAGTAGGTCGCACATACCCTGTTATAATAGAATAGGTACCCAGTAGTTAAAAAAACCTATTGTATAAATTCTCGAATGAATTCACGAATTGTTAGCCCCTTATTCCATAACTTAACATCTTGTTCCCCTGTACCTACATATATGATATATGTATTGGTACGTACTACACTGGTACACCGTTAGTACAAAAGATTACACCGTAACTACCCGGTAGTTACGGTGTAAATTGCGGGCTGTAATCTAAAGTGTTACCTCAGGTTTTAATAGAATCTTTTTCAGGCCCAGTGCTACCCACTTGATAGCATACCCAGATAGCACACATACATCTGGCCGACGTCGGCCTGAGGACTACACATCGGCCCTGAATTTATAACGTCTGACAAGCGTCGGCCTCATGGGCGGATATCTTTAAATTTAATACTCTTTTGTCCCAGCTCATCAAACGTCTCTGTTACGTCGGCTTTGGGTCGGCCCAGTGCCATAGAATGTCTGCCCACATACGGAAGTCGCCACTGAAGGCGGAGTTTCATCTCCGCAGTGTTTGTTTGGAACTGAGCTCGCAGGACACAGCATCTCATCGCAGTTGGTTTCAGGTAAGCTCTACTGGAATGAATTGGCAGAAAATAGCTTTGTTGTTTCTTCTGTGACCGTTAAAAGAGGTTCCTGGTGAGTGGCGAAGCACGACTGGGTGTATATAGCTTAGCACAGCTCCCCACCAGCTAATCTTTCTTTGGTTAGCTGCTACTTTAGCGGTTTAGCTCATGTTAGCTAACAGGCTATAACTGTGGTGTTTTCATTTTATTTTCCCTAGTTGACGTTATCTGCTCATCTGCTCATCGTGAACACTCGTTTTGGGTTAAAGTGGAAGTGCCCGGAGCTGCCAGCCGTGGTCCCACCTGA
>NC_065516.1:5124987-5128844 GCF_006386435.1 Epinephelus moara
AATATTAATGAAGGAGCGCCTACTGAGCGCAGCTTTTTATTGATCGTTTGAACGTCGCGTGGTGGTCATTTTCGATTAAAGGCCGACGTCTCAGCAACGTCTTGGCAATGAGCAAACGCTCTCCCTGCTACGTCTTAACGATCTAAACTTGATACATCGGGCCGATGTCAGCCAGATGTATGTGTGCTATCTGGGTATTGTCATGGTCGCTTCGGTCAGAGACATAGGAAGGAGGCAGTCCTTTTTTCAGGCAAAATTTGACATACCTGCAAAGGCTCCTTAAAATGAGCCATGATGTCTCCCTAGCCTCCGCACTTGTTGATGGCGGAAATATTTGGGCAAATCAGCTGTCAGTCTTACTGAGTCGTTTATATATAGACCTAATAAGCTTTAGCTAGGCAACGATCAAAAAGGCAGAAAACAACTTGGGGATTCCAGCAAATCCTGTCAACCAATCACATGGCAGTATGGTACTGTCCACCAATCCAATAACAGTATACTCCGAAGGGGCGTAACTTCAGTACCAGCCTGCGGTCTGCAGTTGGGTTGATAATAGTGATCCGAATTTATATTGATATCGGGTAAAAACATATATTATGCATGAATCAATATTTTTACTTACCCCTAGTCACAATGCTGAATCTCACTATCAACATATATCCTTCACGATTCAATCTCACCCGTGAGGCTCCTGTCTCTCCTCTATCTCCTCCTGTCTCTCTTCCATTTCCTTCTGTCTCTCTTCCTGCCTCTCCTCCTCCACCTCCTCCATCTCCTCCAGTCTCTCTACTACTTGTCATCTGACAAAAAAAATATATATATATTGATGCAAGACATGTGAAAAGTGGGACAATTTGAGATGCAACAGTCATAGATTTTGATTGTTGTAGCCTGAGGAAAACATACTGTATGTTTTACAATTGTGTAATTCATTAAACAACATCTGAATGTATATAGGCTAAAGAACAGCCATAATGTCAACACAAGTTAGTCAGCTTCATCGTGTTAAACATAAATAAAATAAATCAACAAAAATGTAAATGCTCCAAAACCATTATAATACAACTGTGTGCAAAATGTTGCACTTACACCCAATATCTATTACATAAATATGACTCAGTTTTGGTGTTTTTACTGGGAGCAGTGGATCTCTATTCTCCTAAGTCTCTCCTTCACACAAGACCCTAACCCACAAGATGTAAGAGGGCCATATTGGTAGAGTGACTTTTCCAAAAAACATATTGGTGCTTGTATAAAATACTGTGATTATTTAGATGAGTTAACATTCTTTTATATAATAGCTTTTCTAAGATTTTAGAGAAACATGGTAAAATAGAAATTGGTCGATAATTATTGAAAGATTTTGGGTCCCCATTTTTATGAAAGGGGATAACTTTAGCAATTTTTAGGTCTTTAGGCACAGACCCTGTCTGTAACAATAAATTGAAGATATACAGTATGTTAATGGTTCTAAAATAGATGAAGACACAGATTTAATCAACGAAGCATCAATATCACCATGGCCTGCAGCATACAATTTCAACTTGCCAATGATTTCCAGCACTTCTACTGAATCAGTATTTTCAAACTGGAGAAGAAGGGGAAAAATATCCTTTATATAAGCCAATGGATTACCATTAGATGGTTTAATGTTCTTTGCCAAAGAGGAACCCACATGAGCAAAAAAGGTATTAAATTCACAAGAAATGACATAGGGATCATTAAATGTTACACCTCCCTCATTGAACTCTGATGGGTGAAGTGCAGGACCCTTTCTTTTGTTCATGAGTTGATTGATTACATTCCAGATAGACTTAATGTTATTAGAATGTTCTTTAAATTTGTTGCTGAAGTATATTTTTTAGATATCCAAATCAAATGGTTGTATTTATTTCTATATTTTTTATACTTTGCCAAATTCAGTGATGTGGGATTGGTAAGTAAGCTCTTGTATAATTTATTTTTAGTGATTGCGGATTTATGTAGGCCAGGTGTATACCAGGGTTTCCTGGTCACTTCAGCAACTTTCTTTTTTGCTTTGACTAAAGGAAAGCATGTATGAAATGCAGAAATGAAAGTTATCATAAAGTTCTGGTATGCAGACTCAACATCCATATGTTTATAAACATTTTCCCATGAAATGTTATCAATCAATCTTTTGAACCGCTCAGTATTTAGAGAATTATATTTTCTATATTTAGTGCAGGAGTTTGTACCAACGTGCCCGGTCTTACCAGAGAGGGAGAAATGAAAGATATGGAAATGATCTGAAATATCAATGAAAAGTATGCCTGATTTAGTTGTGTTATTCAAGGAGTTTCTAAAGATGTTGTCAATTAGGGTGGCAGATGATTTAGTCACTCTTGTTGGCTTATAAATAAGAGGATAGAAAACACAATTGCCTTTCTAAATTGATCATGGCCAGAGTTGAAGCAAGCACATCATTAAAACCTCCTATATCTGTGTCAGGAGGCCTGTAAACACATCCAACAATAACATTTCTACCACCGAACAATGAGCAGGAAGTAATTTCAATGAAGAGAGCTTCAGCATCAATGCTTCTCAATGCAAGAGCCAAATCCTCTCTAACACAAAATTGTAGGCTGTTATGAACATAAATGGACACACCTCCCCCAGCTCCCTGTGTTCTATAGCAGTGAACTGCCTTATACAAAGGTAAATCATATAACATTTCAATGGAATCTATTAGCCATGTTTCTGACAGGGCAATAATAGAAAATTCATGGTTGAGAGAAGATAAGTAGCTAATTAGTGAAATCGTCATAATTTTTAGGCAGACTGCGGGCATTCAAGTGACGTGGAAAAAATGAGTAGGGGATACCCTCATATGAACTTTTAATTTGTTGGACATTATAATATTCTCAGGTGGTAGACACATTGCTGGTAAATTTTAGAGTCTGGATCGGCAGAGTCAATGTATTTATCATCTCTATTTGAATCAAAAGGGTCGAAGACATGTTCCTTTTGGTCTACATCTGTTAGTGACTCAGTCATAGTGTGATAACAGAAAATAAAAACAAAGAAACACTAAAGGCTACGCCTAAGTCAAGAATCATAACTAGAACTGCCCACAAAAGACTCACGCGCTTGCATTGTCAGGTGAAACAGGCTTCGATGTGGGGGAATGGACAATCAGCTGGTCATACTTCAGATAGGCAATGTTTCCTTTCTTTCATTCTTCCTTAAGTCGTGGTAGTAGATCCTTCCTTTTGGAGCGCACCCTCTCGGAGAAGTCCTCGTTGATGAAGAACTTTGTGCCCTTCAGACACTTTGCTCCTTTGAGGATTTCTTCCTTATCAAAGGAATTTGACAACCATGGTTCTGGGTCTCCCGTCAGGTTGGAAAGTGCATTTTTGGTGCGCTCTTTCCATCTCGATTAGCTTAGGATCCAGCTTGAAGTGTTTAGCCATGAATTTCTTGGCCTTTACTTTAGTGTCATGCCAGTTTCCTGTTCTATCGTCCTTGATGCCATCGATGAGAATATTATTCCTTCTTGTCTGGTTTTTAATATAATCCATTTCATCAGAGCTTCTGATGTTTTTTGAAGTTCATCAAAGTATACATTGATGGTTTTGAAGGCGCTCAGATTGGCTGTCTGTGCGCTCTTCAGTTCCTCCATCTCCGCCTGTGTGAACTCCATACTATTGTAGCAGCATAGATGTGCCATCAATCAATCAATCAATCAATTTTATTTATAAAGCCCAATATCACAAATCACAATTTGCCTCACAGGGCTTTACAGCATACGACATCCCTCTGTCCTTATGACCCTCGCAGCGGATAAGGAAAAACTCCCCAAAAAAACCCCTTTAACGGGGAAAAAAAAACGGTAGAAA
>NC_065516.1:5128866-5129023 GCF_006386435.1 Epinephelus moara
GACTCGCAGTGGATAAGGAAAAACTCCCCAAAAAAAACCCTTTAACGGGGAAAAAAAAAACGGTAGAAACCTCAGGAAGAGCAACTGAGGAGGGATCCCTCTTCCAGGACGGACAGACGTGCAATAGATGTCGTACAGAACAGATCAGCATAATAAA
>NC_065516.1:5131033-5178448 GCF_006386435.1 Epinephelus moara
ATAGTTAGAATTTTGTCATTAAAAAAGCTTATAAAATCATTACTGCTAAGGGCTAAAGGAATACAAGGCTCAATAGAGCTTTGACTCTCAGTCAGCCTGGCTACAGTGCTGAAAAGAAACCTGGGGTTGTTCTTATTGTCTTCTATTAATGCTGAGTAATATGTTATGTCTATGTTATTTAGTGCCACTGCTTGTATTTAGCGCCACTGGTGGCCGTCATGAGGTGGGCCGGTATAAAAGCGGCCATCCTCCACCAGCTCTTCCTTTTGTGCCCCTGTCGTCACTGGTGCATCACTTCCGGGTCCAAGGTTGTTTGGCCTGACAGGTATGGCTGCCCGCTGCTTCACCACGTTGGTCACCTGGTTCTCTACGGCATTTGTGTTGTTTTGTAGGGCGACTGCTTGCATGCTGCTCCGGGTTCCCCTTATGTGCTGCTGTGTATTTTTCGCTTGGTAAGTATCCTCTCTCTCGGCGTTGGTTGATGCTGTCTGACGGCTAACGCTAGTGTGGTCCCAGGTAAACGCCGACGGCGACCGGAGTCCTCTCTCCCTCCCTCCTCCTGTGCGAGTGGGTGTGTGTGTCCCCATGTTTGGTCATAAACAGGTATGTGTGTTTTAGTGTAGCAAGCAATCGCAGTATTTCCTGGTAAATGTAGCAACACTAACAGTATTTTTCCCATGATCAGGGGTAACTGCAATCAGCTTATTGGGGTCGCTGCTGCTTTGTCCTACCGATGCTTTGTCTCCACGATGCTTTGTCTCCACGCTGCTTTGTGCCGCTGCTTGGGTTTTGCTCCACTTTGCTCTGCTCTGGCTGGTGTATTGCGTCCATCGCTACCTAGCTTCCGCGGCTCACACCTTGCCCCCGAGCAGCTCCACCAAAGATTCTTATCCAAACTGTGTTTTATTTTTTTCTTTTCTTATTACTATGAGTTAATAGTGGGCAGCTATTGATATTGGTTGTCTTAAGTTTGTTATTTGCCCAACTGTTAAAATTTTGTTAACTTCTGAGATGATTTTGTTTTTTTATTTTGTTGGTTTGTTGTTCGCCCACTAATTTGTTTATTTCTCTTTTTAGTTGTTGGTGCTGGTGTCCTGGTGGTGGTATCCCCTCTGTCTCGTCTGCTGTGTCCTGGGAAGCGGGTTTTACTTCACTGAGAGTGTGTGTGTCACGTGACCGGATGATTTGGTTGATTTCTTTATTTTGGTGGACCCCCCCCCCTTGCACTAGCCATTGTCCATCCACTCGGCTCCAGCCCCTTATTTGATTTTCTTTTCTTTCTGTGCAAATGAAAAAAAAAAAAAACTTTTTATTGAATAACATTTAAAAATAAAATTGAAAAAAAAACTTTTTATTGAATAACATTTAAAAATAAAATTGTATTTCCCTACAACCTTTGAACCATGTCTCATGCCCCTTAATGAGTAAGCTTACCTGTGTGCCTTGTACTTCAAATTAATTCTCTGGGTGAAATTCCCAGAGTGGCGGTGTCGGTTCTTTTTCTTGTTTTTTTTTTTGGTCAAATTATTTAGTTTAATTTCTCTTCCCCTTATCCTCGCCACACTATGTTTGTATTCCAAAACGTCTTTTACAAGATCATCTATTCGTTTGTTTGTTGTTTTCATGGCAGGTTTTACTGGCTGGTTTCATATAAGAAACACAAACCATATGACTTCCACTCATGACTTTCACAATAAAACAAATCAGACTCCAGTTAACAGGAAGACTGTTCAGGTCACAACTTTGAAAATAAAATGACAACCTTTCCCAGACCCTCCCCACTCTGTCTGTAGTCACCATCACAGCTGAATGAAGCTCCCTTCATTAAGGTGGAGGGGATAAATCCAATAGCAAGCTTCAGGACAAATTTCCCTCTCTGCAGCAGCAACAGAAACTGTTCTTAACCATGGTGAGACATAACACATTTTCATATGTATGTGGATCACTTCTATTTGTTATTGCTTACCAGATTTTTTGTATCTTATTCTGTTGTCATTTAAATCAATCAGTGACTAAATCAATAACTCAATCAACAGAAATAAAACATATCCCCCAAGCTTCATTTCTGGCACTTTTTTTCTTTTTTTATGAACATCTTGTTTTTCACTTTGATGTTTAGGAGCAGTTTTTTGCATGAGGATGTAAATATATAGAAATTGGCTGTTATACCATCTGGTCCTGGCGAATGGTCAGATGCCATCTTTTTTATTGCAGTCAAATTCTATAATTTCTAGCTCCTCCTCACATATTTCTTTAAAGTTTTCATCAATAACAGGAATCAGATTATTTATCTTATCAAAGAAAGACGAGACACTTTGTTCCGAGTAGGAAGATTTATAAACATTAGGCTACTGTAAAAATTTAAAAGTTCTTTTGTCACGCGTTTGGGTTCTGTACATTCCTTTCCATCAATTATTAGACTACAAATTGAATTATAGTCTTGTCTGCGTTTTTCTAAATTGCAGAAATATGCAGTATTCTTTTCTCCCTCCTCAATCCACTGGGCTCTGGACCTTACATATGCACCTTTAGCTTTATATTTTTACATTTATCTTCTTCACTCCAATTTAATTTACTGTAGAGTGTCATGACACACAATTGCTTCTTTTGCTCTCTTTTCTTTGTTCATTTTTTCAAATGCTATTGAATGCTTTCTAATACTAAATTTTAAGTACTCCCATTTTAGTATTGGTGTGTCAATTGAATTGTCATTTTTTATATCCAAAATTAATTTTTTTAATGGAATGACAAAACTCTGAATTCATCCATTCAACTGGGAGTTAAACTTCCAATAATCTTTGGCTTTGTTATTTCTATTTTTGTTTTTTAGTCTCAGATTAATGATACAATGATCACTTAATACTAAGACCGCCAGGATTACAGCGCCCCTCCAAACTCCACAACGGTCTGCCAGACCGTCATATGTAACTTCATTGTTTATGCTGCCCGTGTGCTCAGAAGCACACAAAAAATACATTTTTTAGTAATTTCCGAGAAGTTATGATAAAAAAAAAATAAAAAATTACAGACTATAGAATAGGGCTGACAACCTCTCCAATGTCTCATGTCAATTAATTAACACTATTTGTCGGCTTTTTATAATGCCTTTTTTTGTTTGCTGCTGTGCTGCTGCTTCACTGTGTCTCCAGTTGAAAGTGGTGATTTGCTAAATACATTCTACAATAATAAATTAGATTAACTTTTGGTCTGTAATATTGTTGGCTATATTACACATTTTAATAAAAAAAACTTAAGAATAAAAGAAATAAACACTGAAATAATTAGTGGAAACTTTTTTTTTTATTGATACTCCTCCTCTCTGACATACTAACACACACACACACACACACACACACACATTGAACACACGATTGAATGAATGAATGAACATTGGAAGCGGTTCAGCTGCAGTCCCGCTGGCTGGCGCGGTCACTGTTGAGATTACATTCGTTTTTTATTATTAACAAAATGTTGTTGTTTTTTTAAATATATTTTTTGGGGGATTTGCCTTTAATGGACAGGACAGGTAAGTTTGAAGGGGAGAAAGAGAGAGGGGAGATGACATGCAGCAAAGGGCCACAGGCTGGACTCGAACCCGGGCCGCTGCGGCAACAGCCTTGTATATGGGGCGCCTGCTCTACCCACTAAGCCACCAACGCTCCACAAAATGTTTTTTATTGACCATATGAATGGTTTTGTTTTCAAATAAATATTTGGAAACAAAAATGTATGCTTTGGTGTACTTTTACAGACTTTTGAAATATGTATAGCCTACCTGTATGTATCAAAATGTATAATTTTCAGCAGCGCTCTGCCGCGGTCGGAGGTATAAATGCTCAGAAGTCTAGTGTGTTTCATATTTGTAACTTATAGGCTTCAGAAAACATACAGGACACATTTTTAGTAAAAGTCATAGGAAGAGAAGCTTGTAGGTTTTATCTAAACAGAGTTATTTGCATTATAAAAACCCAAACGGTCTGTCAGACCGTCATGGCGGTTGTAGGGCAGTTAGTGATCGTTGTTTCTGTGACATGTTCTGAGATTGAATTTGATACCAGCCAGTAATCAATACGCAATCTGCTTTGACCGTCGTACCAGGTAAACTGTTCAACCTCTCTGTGTAAAATTCTCCAGATATCTATCAAATTATTGTTATTAACAAAATCCTCTAAAACTGGGTTTCTGTATTCTCTTGATAGCTTTGAAGGCCATCTATCCATCCATGCGCTTGCATTCCCCCCCGGCCAATGAGAAGAAGCTGCATGCAGCGGCCGGCCCACGTGGGCTCTCTGTTTATTGGTTTATTGTCATAGTAGTGCTGCACGTGCGTCTAGGCACTAGGGCCCGCCCCATATAGCAACTATTTCAACCTCCTTGATAGCGACAGGTGACACTCGTTAGCTAATGACAGTCGCACCGCGGGAGTGTCGATACACTGTAAAAACGATAACTAGCAATTGTTCATCTCACTAAAGTTTTCAAATTATTCTGACTCAGAAATAAAGCTTTGCCATCTGCAACTGACAAGAGCTTGTCCGTCCAGCAAATTTCTCTCCATTTTGCCCTAATAAGTATTTTCAAGTCAGTATGACAAGAATTATGGAGTTGAAGTTACTGAAGTGCTATTTTCCTTAAAGTAAACCCCGTAGACTGACGTTGCACACGTTGACTACGGGGTTTCCGCATTTGAACGTGGTCTGATGTCTGAGGACGGAGACGGTCGGACATTTTGTGACAAGAAAACTGACAGTGCGGCATAAATTGCGGAGTTGGGAACATTTGCCAACAATTGAGCTTTCGCAGGTAAGTGTGTTTTTTGTCTACCAAACAAGAAATGTTACCGTGCACTGTAACGTTAGTATATAAACTGAAAGATTGATTTAAGTCATTAAACTACCAAAGTTTAACGTTACCTTGTTAGCTAAGCTGTGTACAGCGTTTTACACACAGTTGCCTCCAATGATTCTGTTAACGTTACATGTTAAAGAGCCAAGAGCGTCTAGAATGTGTCAACGATTTGTTAGGGGAGAGAAATTATCCACATGTGCGCCGAAAACACGGGGGTAATATGTGTGTGCAGCGACTTTGCATTCAGTAGAGCAGGCCTATTCAATTAGCGGACCACGGAAGCAACCTCTGAGCGGCCCGGGCAGAGATTGGCACCGAGACCCGGTATTAAACAACCCAAGGCAAATTCAATCAAGACGCAATAATTATAAGCTTCACCGTTGTCGGCCTTACATTTTAAAGTTTTGGTTTCATATATCATCATTCTGCAGCCTCTCTCCTGCTCTCTGCATGTCAGGGCTGACCTCCTCAAAGCACACATAGACACACACACACGAACACGACAGAGTGAAGTCAGACAACAGCAGAGGGGCCGCGGTGCAGATGGAGTATAACTTCAAGATGACGCTAGTTAACGACAACTACGCTTGTTACTGTAGTTAAGTAAGTGCAATAAAACCTATGCCAGCCAAGCTTTACTTTATCCATACATGTGATCCGCTCTGTCCGCAGGCTCTCATTCACCGCTATTATGATTTACGATCGCAGTCAACACAAGCACATCGTGCTCGCGAGGCTAACAGCAAACTGTTAAAGACAAACTAAAATGAAAGCTGTCTGTATGTAGGCTAACACTTTATCTGAACATGTACCTGAGGCAGCCGACCTGCAGACAGTGAGTGTCCTCAGTAGAGGAGGGACAGAGAGCAGGATGAATGACTGATACTGATGTTTGTCTTCATGCTGAGATAACGTGACTTTCTTCACTCAGTATTGTGATGTCAGAGGAATATTTATTTTAGTTTATACAGTGATTGTTGCTGCCATGGACTGTGTAAAACTATATCCTGTGTAACTGACCTGTAACACGTCAGGAGGTGAGGTGTGTGCGTGTGTGTGTGTGTGTGTGTGTAGAGGAGAGGGGACAGAATGAGATGCTGGTAGAGAAATAGTGTATGTTATTATATACTGTTTATGCCACCTATTATGCTTCTGTGCATTGATGGCTCTTTTATTGTTTTCTTTGTGCTCCTTGGTCAGATGGTCACATATCATATATCTGACCAAAGAGGGTCATATATACACAATCTTATGGAATTCCATATATATATATATATATATATATGGAATTCCATAAGATTGTGAACATTCTTGTCAATGCAGAGGAAGTGACATTCATTTGTAAAAGACTCTCTTCCTGGTATACTGAACATTTCAGATCCTTTGAGCTTGTTGAACACCACTCTGCAGAAATTCTACCCCTGGATCCAGATGTGCTGACAGATTACCTAACCCTCTCGCCGCAAACACAGTTGGTGGAAAGGTGATGGTTACCACTAGGACATTCCTTCTTCATTAAAGAATTTCAAAATGGTATGTTGTCTTGTGCCGGCTGTCTACACTGAAAAAGGGTTCACTGAACAACAATCTTATTTAATGTGAACATTTCTATTAAATTAAAAGTTTTACATTATAATGGTGTTAAAACTTTGATTGCATATTTGCTGAAACTTGGATTATTTGAGAGAAAATATATGCATTATTTTGATAATTGATTGTATTTGTGATTTATCAAGTAAAATTACCAAACATTTACTGATTCCATCTTCACTTGTTTGTTCAAATTTAGTGGTGGAATGTAAATAAGTACATTTACTCAAGTACTGTACTTGAGTACAAATTTGAGGTACTTTGAGTATTTTTTACTCCACTACATTTGTTTGACGGAGCTAATCATGAGTTAATCAAACCTAATTAGTAGATATATCTGGAAAAAAAAGTCCTGATCTGCAGCCTATGAAATAGGTGTCAAACCTTTTCTAACCAGGTTTAACTGTTTATTTTCCCTCTTTTTCTCTGCTTTTTTCAGACTTTGTTACTTCGGATAGTTGTCTCCTCCAAAGAAGCTCGGCGAGTCCAGCTTCCTGAAGCACCAGAATCTGTAGGCCAACTGATTGATGTACTTAAGGAGAGACTTGAACTTGAAGGTGATTTCTCACTTCAATTTGAGGATCCAGATTTTGGAAATGCACTGTGCAACTTGACAGCAATGTCTGAATTACCAGCTGAGCGTGCAGTCCTGCATATTATGTGGAACTGTGATTCATCTCCACTTAATCAATCCAGTGACCATTCCACTGGTTCAGTCTCCTCTCTGGATACAGCCAGTGTTCACTCTGATTATTTCAGCTCCAGCTATACAGATTCTATCCAGAGCAATTTAAGGCATGTCCCTGAGTGGCCCTCTCCATTTCCTATCCCCAAGTTCTCATACGATGTTGAGCTAAAATTGCGTAAGGGCAATGAGACATACGAAAAGTCAAAGAAGGGACTTGACGTGACAAGAGACATTAAAATGGAAATTTTGGATAAAGTTGCACAGGCAATTTTTGAGATCAAAAGCTACCCTGAGAAAGGGGAACTTGAATCAGTTGCCTCTTTGCTGATTCTTAAGTATCCTTGCCTAAAGGAGCCAGGTAGCATCACAGGCTATGATGGATAGAAAACAAGTATCAAGTACAAGCTGGGAAACTACCGGTCAAAGCTGCGTCAGGCAGGCTGCAGTGAGGTAGATGTAAATAAGAAAAGAAAAGAAGGAGATGTGGATGATGGTTCTTTCATCCTCAAAAACCCCAACCGTGGAGAGGTCACTCATGTCCCAGATCATCCGCAACACCATGATGATTCTACTCTTGAAGAGGAAAGAGTTGCTCTGGTCGACGAAATGAAGAAGAAGAAAAAGAACATGACACTGATCCGGCACAAGATGGAGCTGACATTTTCCCTGAGGCGGAGAGAGGTAGTAGAAGGGCAGTCTATGGTATCGGAGGTCCAGGAGAGATGGCCTGCACTGTTTTCTGTTGAGGAGGTAAGGCTTGTTTTTTGCTCTGTGAAGCACATTGTGCTTCCATCTGGAATGAAATGTGCTATATAAATAAAGTTTTGCTTGCTTGCTCAATATTCATGTTTACAAATACCATGCTTAGTGAAAATTTGAATAAACATGATTATGCATAAGGGAGCACAGGACAAGATGTAAGCATGAGATATTGTGCATGACAACTGTGGCAGACCCTGCAGCTTGTGACCAGCTGACGAATAGGTGATGTTACACTTATTGCAATCAAATTACATTGTTTTGTTTGTTTGTATTGTTCAGGTATCTGAAGAATTTCATCGGATCACCGGCAAAGACCTCCTGGGGACTTTCGGTGCATCTCTTGACAAATATGTGCCTCGCCTGCTGAGACTGTACCGGGCTAGGAGGGGAGCTTTTGGTCAGAAGATGGATGACCTCCTGGAAAAGCTTGAAGAACAGGTGTGTAAAGTGCCTTTTGCTTTCTAAAAGCATACAAAGTTTGGGGATTAATAGCCTGCCTTTATTTTGACTTCCAACCCATGAGCACTTGATACATTCAGCAGCCTAATGGCCAGGACACATTGTCTACCTGAGCAGCGCGTGTGGGTCACGCAACCTTGGCGCCCATTTTAACAGTTTGAACAGCCACACATGTGACTGGGGTTTGACCTGTGCTTATTTCTCATGACTATAAAGGATTTCTGTTGTTTTTTTAATTCACTGCAGCACCAAACTAATTGACATACTTGTGTGTTTTCTATTGGATACTCTTTAGACATCTGACATTGTGTCTCACCGAAAGACAGCAGCACTGAAAGGCCTGCCCATTTTTGTCCGGGATGACACAGCTACGTTTTTCCTGACATGTTTGGTAAGTAATAGTAACTGCAGGAAATAGATTTCAAAAATGCAAGTAATATTGCTTATTGTAATAACATTTAGAGTATGATCTCATAGCTGATCCTAATCATTTTATGCATGATACACTTTGTGGAAGATTTTATTTTGTGCTTGGAGATATTTTAAGGAAGAGTTCCTCCAAAATGAAAATGAAAATACACCTCCCCCCAGTGCAGTTCCTCATCAGATAATTTTGGTGTGAGGATTGGAGTTTTCTATGGCTTTAGCTCCCTTTTTCTGCCGAGGGACAACAGCCAACCTGAAACAGCAGGCTATTGTTTGCTGGTGTTCTTTGGCAGAAAATGCTTCTTAAGATGAGTAGAACGCAACACAGAAACACATGCTTGTTCTCTTTGTGGTGCAGGGAATAAAATGCCCCATTAATTGATAAATCAATACAGAGGTGATGAGTGCATGTGGGAATTGACTTTTTACTTTGAAGAAAATACTTCTTAAAGGGAAAGTTGATATTTCTTTGAAGTGTGGTTGTATGAGGCACTTCTCTTATCCATAGTCAGTATTACCTACAGTAGATGGCATTCAGCACACCCCCATTTTGGAGATGCAGCAGGTGCACCAGTGTAGAAAGCTAAGCAATAAACTGCTGTGGACATTTTAGCCACCTAAACAAAATCACTATCAGTTTAAGTGTACACTATATTTAGAATATTTCCACTGCTTCACCTTGCTGTCAGACAGCCTTTAGCTTGCAGAGCACAGGAGTTGCTGGTCTACCGCTGCCTCAATTGGTGCGAAGTTAAATTGTGTGGTGTCTGGTTGCTTTGGAGAGAGCGATATTTGGCTTGTATAACAGCAGTTTCCAGTCGGAAAAGGCTGTCTGACAGCAAGGTAAAGCAGTGAAAATACTCTAAATACAGCATACACTTAAACGGATTGATTTTTTTAGGTGGCTGCTTCTCCAAACTAGGGGCGTGTTGACCACCATCTGCTTTAGGTAATACACTGCCACTAAAAGCTGTCTGCTGTCAGTACCTCATTCAACCCCACTTCAAAGAATCCAAACTATCCCTTTAACAAAACTCATCACAACAAAGTTGGTGGGTAATAGCAACAATATCATTTTTTGATGCTGGTGTTGAGTCACAAATTTTAACATATCTTTGTAATACTTCCACAAGCTGAATGGCAGGGGTCTGTAGCATGATACTTAAGTTAAAGTTCAAATCAGTAGAAATGTATTTTATCTTTCACTTATCCTTTGTACTAAATCATGCATCTGTTACTTTTCCTCAGGACACTGACCATGAACAAAGGATGCTCAGAGGTGTGTCTGTTGCCCTCCTCACGATCGTAGAAGATGCTGCTGCCGCCGTATCACCAAATGTTCAAGACGTGGCTGTTGTGTTGGAGGGGGCCGTCATGCTGCATGACCTACCAGACCTCTGTACTTCTTTTGCATACCTCTTTGGCCTTCTGTATGCCATGAACATTGAATATCCGAAGCAGATGAGGTATATCTTTGAAGCAGTCCAGACTATCTTTTTCGAGCTCGGCTCACGATGCTCACAGCGCACGAGCTCTCTGAAAACAAAGCTTTTGCTGTGAATGTTTATGGGGAAACCAGATATGACTTTAACCTATGTTTCCCCTGTTCTTGTGTATTGTGCAGGGTATCCGCGGGGTTGTAAAAGGTATTAAAAGGTAGTAAATGAAATTTACCAAAATTAAGGCCATTAAAAAGTATTAAAAAGTAATAAATGTCATCTGAGGAGGTATTAAATTTTCAAACCACTATCCAACTATGAGTGCAGGCTAAAAATCCTGTGATTTTATTTATTATATAAATTATATGTGCGAGTAGGACCTNTTAAAAAGTAATAAATGTCATCTGAGGAGGTATTAAATTTTCAAACCACTATCCAACTATGAGTTTTTTTTCCATTTGTGTTAAGTGCAGGCTAAAAATCCTGTGATTTTATTTATTATATAAATTATATGTGCGAGTAGGACCTGAGCGATATCAAGGATGTGACGTCAGTCAGTGTCAGGAAAAAAAACCAAAACAAACAATTCGCGCCTCAGTCAGTCTACAGTATAGAGAATGTGAAGGTACGTCACGCCGCTTTGCATTATCGGGCGTCAGCGCCATCTTTAGAGGAACGCGGGTGTATATATGTCTATGGGTGTAAAGCGGGAAGCTAGCTCTTCAAGCCAGCTCAACATTTTAAGTAATCATGGTCGGACAGTACTGCTGCGTTAAAAACTGCCACAGTCGATCATTGATCATTGAGACGCTGGGAGTGCATGACCTTTGACAGAAAAAGAAACAACAAAGATCCATGATCCACAAGCTTTAGGCACATTGTTTTTTCTTTTTTACATTTCATGCCATTTCATTACATGTCTGGTTTTTTTTTTGTATATAATGGTTGTATATATTGTACTCTTGCTTATCGAAATAAACTCTTTCATTCAGTTATTCATTCATCCCCGACAAAAACAGTGCAACCTTACCTTTGCTAGTACGACTGTGTTCGCTGAGTTTTCTGGCTTGTGAATGAGTAAATCTTGCACTAATCCACTGCAGAACTGCTCATGGGCTTCTAAAGATTTATAACTTTTAAATTCTTGTAAAGTATATGCACTCAGTCCAAAAACCAGATAGTTTACAATGTCGGGATACGTCAGTGGCGGGAGTACAGCGGGGTCTTGACTCCAGTCCTTGGCCGTTATATCGTAGGTATCGACATTGTTAAGCATTTGCAGCTTCTCTATGTACCTTTGCCTTGCGTTTAATTTGAGTTTGTCGCGGTAGGGTCCTCTGTCATTTTCTTTGCCCTTCTCCATCTCCTTTGCTTCATGTTCGTATTCCCCTTCACTGCTTTGTTTACACCCGCGTTCCTCTAAAGATGGCGCTGACGCCCGACAATCAACGCACGTGACGTCACCTTCACATTCTCTATACTCCGTTGCGGATTTCTGCCAAAACAGTCATCATGGGGAAATGTAAGTTTTCGGACCTCTGGTTAGAGGACGCGAGATTCAAAGACTGGCTCAGGCCAGTAGTTGGTAACAGCCGAGAGGCTTATTGCCATGTCTGTAAAAAGACAATAAATATCACCTGGATGGGGGTGAATGCTGTCAGGTCCCACATGGAGTCCAGTGGCCGCCAATCAAGAATGCACCGACGTAGTGAGCAATTGCCAATTTCCATGTTTTGCAGTAGCGCGACAGCTACATCACCGCAAACCTCCACCGCTCCCTCGCAAGCCACTGCAAGCGGTAGCACCGTGAGTAGACCTACGACGACAGACGTCAGACAGCAAACTCTATGCCCCACTTCAACGTTGCGAGCTGAGGTGCTGTGGTGCCTGGGAACAGCAACGAAACACCACTCATACAGCTCCAATGAGGGGATAGGAGAGCTCTTCAGGAACATGTTTACGGATTCAGAGATAGCAAAAAACTTTGCGTGTGGCAAGGACAAGACGAGCTACATCATCAAGTTTGGTTTAGCGCCATACTTTAAGAAGAAACTCATTGCAAGTGTAAACAAAGCTGGACCGTTCGTCCTCATGTTTGACGAAAGTCTTAATACATGTTAAAAAAAAAAAACAGATGGACATACACGTTCGGTATTTGGAGGATGGCTGTGTGACATCAAGGTATTTTGGTTCCGAATTCCTGGGACATGCGAGGGCAGAAGACCTGTTGCAGCACATCAAAGTAAGTATATTTTCTTATAATTATTAATTATGTTGTTGAGCGCGCGTACCATATTTATCCCCGTATTGATTAAAACCAGACGCGGCCCGTCACACAGGCACTGAAGCCCAGACTTGACGGGGCCCGATGTAATTCTCGGTTCGGACCGAGCCCATACATCTGGGAGCTCAGAAGAACAGACAAGCAGCCCACTTGAGCAGAAAGACAGTAAAGGGACTGTGTGTGTATGTGTGTGTGTGTGTGTGTGAGTGTGTGAGTGAGTGAGTGAACCAACAGTAAACCCCCTCACCCCCATTCATTCAAAGGAAATTTATTAGTTGTTGGTTAAAGCATTGATGAGGTAATCGCTGTTAGTATGTTATTTTCTTTTCAATGATGTTCCTCGTTACATGTTTATTGCTGTATTTATGAAAAAACATCAACCAATATTGCATATACATCCATAATTCTTATAATGGCTAATTAAAGAATACTTATTTTTACACTGACATATTCTTAATTAGAAGTGTTACTCAAAAAACCTGCATTTTTACACCTAATTTGAATTTTATTCGAATACAAATACGAATACTTTTTATCCCTCAACAAATAAAAATACAAATACAAATACTGGATGCTTTGCACACCCCCATCTTACATAGGGTCATTGATGTTCATGCAAAGCATTTGAACATTTTCATGGATTTGTGATGATTTAATCGATTTAGCCTACTGTTCATCGTCTGTAATAGTAGCTATTATATTGGCAGATTTATTTAATTAAAAAACAACAAAGCCTATGACTTATCTCACTGTCATATGTAGCCCAACACCTGTCTCATGTTGTACTTAAGGAAAATGTAATGCCATAGTTGTAGGCTAAGGTTGTCTGAATTCTCAATGTTGAAGCATGTCTGTATACTAAATGCAGTTTATTTCAACAATTTTTTATTTTAACTTTTTCTTTTTTTTTTTTTACTTTTTTCCCTGTGTGTTCACAGGAATGTGTTGCACAACTGAACATGAGGCAACTTCTGTCGGTCGGAATGGATGGCCCAAATGTAAGTTTTAAGCTGATGGATCTCCTTCAAAAGGAGCACGCTGAGCTACATGGAGGTGCTCAAGTCATCAATGTTGGCAGCTGTGGACTGCATACCCTCCACAACGCAATGAAGGCAGGCTTCACAGCATGGCAGCTTGAAAAACTCCTGCGAGGGATGCATTTTCTATTCCACAATGTTCCTGCCCGGAGAGAGGACTTCACCAACCTCACCAGGTCCTCTTGCTTTCCCCTTCCTTTCTGCGGCCATAGATGGATTGAAAATGTTCCAGTGGCAGAGAGAGCAATAGCAGTTTGGCCCATGCTTCAAATGTACGTGGATGCTGCAGAGGCTCCCTGTAAAATCCAGAATTGAATTTAAAATCCTACTGTTAACCTATAAAGCTCTAAATGGTCNGCAGAGAGAGCAATAGCAGTTTGGCCCATGCTTCAAATGTACGTGGATGCTGCAGAGAAGAAGAAGGTCCAAAAACCCAGCACAGCCTCATACGACACCATCTTGGCAGCACAAGGGGACCCTCTTATCATCCCGAAACTGCAGTTCTTTCTTGCCATATCAAGAAGCTTTAACCCCTTCTTAACCAGATACCAAACGGACAAGCCAGTGTTGCCATTTTTGGCCAAAGATTTGACCGAGCTCTTGATGGTAATTATCACTGTTAAGATTTTGATTAATTAATTAGAATTTGATTAACCTGTATCAATTGATAGGAATGACTTGGTTACTAACTGCTTGTTGTCATTATAAGAGTTTACTGCGGCGGTTCGTGAAATGGGAGATCCTACAGGACCGAACCCCCCGGCAGCTGACCCAAATCGAGGTGTCTGAGGAGAAGAACTGGGTCTCCCTTAGAAATCTTGACATAGGCCTGGGTGCTGAGTGTGCCATCAAGGTAATTTTGTTGTAGGTTATTTGGTTTGGCTTTTTGGAGGTGTATATGTGTATTGTGATACTTGCACAAATCAACCAGCAAATGCAGTATGTTCAGTACAGTATTATTATTATCATCATAAAAAGTTTATTCAGATTTAGATTTAAAAAGTAAACATTTCCTGTCTAATTATTGACATGCATGTTCCTTAATGTTCCTTGTTAGGAGCTTCTGGGCAAACCAGGATGCAAGATAGGTGAACTTTCTGTGCTCACCTTCAGGCAAGAATGTTTGCAGTGCCTGGTTAAGGTGGTTAGGAAGCTGCAGGAAAAAACGTGTAACCTTACACGTGGAATCAGTAATAGGAAAACATACATTTTTTCCTGTTAGAAAATTGTGTTACTCTGTTAATATTTTGGTGTTTGATTGCAGTTGTTGTACAATTTTATCAAATTGATGGTTAGTTATTGTGTTGCTTGGCAACAGTTATGTGTTCCACATATGCAGAGGTTATGACCTATATGTCAGTTGAGATTAATAGCATGTTTGTCACAGCAGTGTGAATGGTCCGCCCTATGACAAAGGTTCAGACATCCTGGAGACACTGTCAGGATTAAATCAAAGGCTACAGATTTTAGCTTTACATCCAATAAGGGATGATTATTTTCTCAAAGGTCATGTTTCCTCATCAGTGCCAGATATTGGAACTGTTAAGCTGGCAGCTAAGGAAGCTCTTCATAACCCTCTAGTTTCTCCTTTCCTCGTCTCCTCATCCAGGCTGAGATTCTCAGTGTCCTGAGTCACAAGAACATCATTCAGTTTTATGGAGCCGTGCGGGAATCTCCCAACTACCCCCCCTCTCAATTCATCTCTGATTTTATCTCAGTGTTGGACAGTTTTTCTCTCTCTGTTTGAACTGTGCATGTGTTAAATGTTGAATTCATTTAATTAAACATTTCTGTTTTTAACTTTTTAAACATTTTCTGATTTTCATTTGTCATTCTGTCTTCATTGAGATAGAATGATGGTGAAAGAAAGAGTATAGCGCTGGAGAAGTGGTGTGTGCTCTTCCTACACATAACAATGAAATAACTTTTTGTCTTGGGTTAGGGTTAAATAACAAATAATTGTGTATAGGTCAGTGTTTTTATTTAGGCAAAAAAGTAACAAAGTATCTAGTAACTGTAATAATAGGTACTTGATTTGAATTGTAAGCATTACACTTACTCACTCAGAAAGTTAAGTAAGAAAACGACAGTAATCCGTTACTTTATAATTAGTTACCCCCAACACTGAAGTTCGAAAGGTTGCCACCACAGTTGCAGCTTGAAGTCGTGTTGGTATTAAAAAATATTGTGACGGTATTAAAAAAGGTATTAAAAGTATTAAATTCAACTTAATAATTTCTGTATAAACCCTGATTGTGGTTAGTGCTCATGTAAAACTTCACAGCCAGCCAGTCATTTGCCACTTCAAAAGAGGCACATAACCATTGTTGTATCTGTTCAATTTCATTGTTAGTGTTTGCACAGCTTTGATTTGATCTAATTCATTGTGGTTAGCGCCCATTCAAAATGTCAATGTATGGCTACCCTTGCACAACTGATTTTCATATGTATGTTTGTGGCACTGTCAGTAGCTATTTAACATGCAGCTCTGGATTTTAGTGTTTGAGGCCCAGTGGGATTTGTCACTATATTCATTCATGGACCTTTTGTTTACTGTCAACAATATAGTTATGTGACAAAATGTTTAATTTGTGGGTATATTTCACACTGGGGCCAGACTTACCTCAGTAATGTCCAGGAGATGTTTATTTAACACAATAAACCTGGATTCAACTAATCTTCAGCTGTGTGCTCTTTATTATATTACTCATTTATTTATTTAGCATTCTTTGAATACAATTAAAGCAACATAAATTTTACTTTAAAAGGCTGAGTTTTAGACTCAAAATTGTATGTTTATACAACAAGGAAATCTGTGTTTATTGAACGTGGAAATGCATGGCATTGAAGCAAGAATTTCATTGTTAGCCTGACAGGAATGTCATAATTAGGTGAACAAGAAAATCCAAGTTGGCAGAACTCTTGTCTAAACTTGTAAATCTTAGTAAAGTCAACAACAGTAGTCAAAAGTTGAGAAAACTCAAAAATCTATTGCCTCATGTTGATAATTTGAGTTTTCTCAAGGTTTTCATTCATCTCCAACGAGCCTATAGGCTTGTTGGAGATGAACTGCGCCCTGCCTGGAAAGTAGACGAGAGCAGGCGGCCGCAGCGCGGGGTGGTGATAAAAAGCCGCGGTGAAGTCGGACAGTTTCCAGCAGCCTTCAGTCCGTAGGCTACAGGAAGTCACAGACACATTTACATCCTGTCTGGAATGATGTCAGTTCATTAAAAAAGTGATCAGACCCATATGTCAGTTTGTTTTCAGTCTCCAGTTGTTTTAATTATGATAGATTAATTTATTAAAATGCTTTACAGGTGATCTGTAGTTTATGTTCATGGTTTATCCTCCATTTGGCATGAGTTCTCCAGTAAATCAACATCATATCAGTTTGACCTGTCCCCTCAACTACACAGGCTAAATAAACAGTGCTTGACTATAAGGTTCATATTTTCAGGAAAAAAAATACAAGACAACAGCTTTCATTAAGGCTCAGTCAGATACAGTCAGGGCTTCACATCTGTAGGCTACAGATGTTATTTTAAGAATCCTCAAATCCCACTGACCACAAGTCTCTGTGTTGCTAAATACTTCAGTAATTAAAACAGTCCGTGTTAATATACAGTAGACTCTGTATAGTTTATGATGAATGTATTTAGTCTCTGATGACTAAACTTTACGCTGGGGGCGGATGTCCCACAGTGTCCCTTACAAACCTACTCCTTGTCCCACATTTGGTTTATTGGGACCTGGTCACCCTATGATCTGTGGGGAAATTTGTATTTCGTTCTGTGATAACTGCTGATATCTGATGCAACAGATTTCTATTTTTTTGATCATTGTTATATCCATAAATGTTAATCAAAATAATAAGTATAGCCTAGTGTCAATTTCCAAAACACAGGCTACCCAGTGTCCATCTGTATCTGCTTTTTCACTCAAAATCTTACCATGACATCTGTTGAAACATATGGCAACTCCAGCTGAACGATTTGTCCCATGACTGAAGAGAATTTTATCTCCCCATTGTTGTGTCCAAAACTTAACGTCAGATATATCCGAGTGAGTCTCTTGAAGAAAGGTGTAGTGTGCTTGTTGCCCTTTGCAAAACAGAAAAACAGCTTTTCGCTTAATTGAGTCTTTAAGTCCCCTTGTATTAAAAGAAATGAAAGAAATGTCAGTTTTTAACTGAAATACAGAACACATGAACAAATGAACTTTTTGAGAACTGTTTAGGGAAGTGGAGTAGAAAAACCTTGAGGTAGAAGTCCTATTTTCAAAACTGTTCCACTATGTGTTCATTCCAAGCTCAAATTTCAGCTCACTGCTGAAGTCTCTTCCATAACGCGCTTGCCTTTGATGAAACCAAATGGGCCCCTGAAGCCTACAACCTTGCCTTCCTTTCTAGGCTGGTCGATTTTTGGCCACAGTGCCTGCCTGGATGGCCAGTCCTCTTGGATCAAGCTGTTTCCTGTTTATCCACCACCAGTGGGTCGCACATGCGGCATCATCAACAGCTCCTCCCACAAGTCATCAACAGCCCCTCCCGTGGCCAAAGGGCGCCTCGTTCTGTTTAAACCAAAAAGGTTCCGCCAATATGACTACCCTACGAGGTGGAAAATTGGGCATCTCGGCAATAGCGATTTTGGGGGGAGGAGGCAGCAGGGGCCAGTGCCCCCGTAACTCTGAGTCCGGCCCCCCCTGTGGCCCCCGCCACCGAAGACTCAGAGGGGTAACGCGGAACAGGGAATGTGGAACTAAATCGTCTCAACGGGTTGCAGGTCGGACCACTTAAAGCAGCGCACCCACCGGATCATGCGCATTACACCACACAAGGAGGAAAAGGGCGCAAGTTTTCCAGTTTGTATATACAGTGTTTCCCATACATTGACTAATTTGCCCCGCCATAGTCTCCAAAAATTGGCCAGATATCCACCTTATTCCTAGCCCCCATGATACCATGCGTGACTTATTGGTGCAACTTCCAGTGATGAACCCAAACCAGTGATTTCCAACAGTAACAGTTTACAGTACTCTATTCTTCTTTCCAAGAGCAATTGGGAAATAAAATGTGGAACACACCACTTGTTATAGCTCAAACAGGATTATTACCTCTGCCATCTCTGACAGCCATCTCAAAGCATTGTTTTTTTTTTCCTTTTCAACCGAGCGCGCTAGCAATAAGCTTGCCTTGCTCCGTTGAAATATTGTTAACTTTAACATGGCCCAAGCTAGCTTAAAGGACAACTTCGGTATTTTTCAACCTGGGCCCTATTTCCCCATGTGTATATGTGTGCGTGTGATTCATGGGTNCTTTCCCTTACCTCTGGGCTGTGTGATGTCACGAGCTTTGCTCCACTGTGTCTATAGCTCTCTCTACTCGTGGGACAGCCGTTTTCTTGAGGAAGAGGTGTTTCGGGATTGGATGTCTTTTCTTCTTTGGCTGGCAGTAGTCATCTTGGGAGAAGTGAGCACTGTAGACCCGATGGTCCCGATGGTCTGCATGGTCCCGAAACCGGTCAGTGGCGAAAAAAAGCACTTTTATTGCACAAACTTATACGAGACGCATTTGACCCCGTTACCGTTTTAGCTTGTTTCACGGCTCCGGGCTGCATCCGCCTCCCTCAATACTGAACCAATTTTAGAACGAGTGGTACCCATGAATCATACGCACACATACACATGGGGAAATAGAGCACAGGTTGAAAAACACCAAAGTTATCCTTTAAGGTAAACATCTGCTCCTTCTAAAGATGATTTATGACTTCTGATGACTTATTAAGAGATACTAACACATTCAGCAAACGTTTAACATAATTCAGTAACTGTAGCTCCATGTAAAGTGAATGAATGTGATGTTTCCCAGCTAATCCTCCGCTCATCTGCGTTGATGACGCAGTTTACACGTTTTTTTAACTTCTGATTTATTAAAAACTGTTCTGAGTGAGCTAGCAGCAGACTTCAGTAATAGTAATAAAAAGTAGTGATAAAAAAAATAACTTTTGGCATTCATTTTTTATATGATATAAAGGAGGTACAGTAAATCAGTAACACATTCTCAGCTTTAATGACTAAATACTTAATTCAAGGTATGTTGCTGAGTTTATTTTATAACGAGCAATTTCCTAATGTAGGTTGAGAATGAAGTCAGACGGGGAAAGACAGGGATATCATGTACTGATGTTGAGTGACGGACCTGTCAGTCTACATGTAGGTGTCGTTCTCTACACTACGTCTCGTGAAACTCTTGTGGTTTTATTTCTCATATCAACATTCCTGTTTGGCAACAGGAACAATCCCTTTTTGTTCTGGTTACATGTTCAACACACAGTTGCTGAAGACAAAAATTTAGCTTAGACTGGTTGTTAGTCGTTACAGTCAGACACGGACAGTGCAACAGGTACCAGAGCTCCGCAAAGACATGACACGGACAGTGCAACAGGTACCAGAGCTCCGCAAAGACATTTTAGAAAATGCTAAGTTAACATTGGTTAAATATTTGTTAAAAAGTAAATCAGTATTTGCTAAACTGAAGGAAAAATACTTTCAAAAAGAACCAAAGTTGGCAGTTAGCCACCAAGAGTAGCCACTGGGACTAACCACAGACAGTCTATGGAACTAACTAGCTTAATGCTACTTCCACTATCTCACCAGAAATCGCGCTCATAATTATTTCTACAGTAGTGCCCTCAGGAATAAGGTGGATAAAATGCCTCCAGTAAATGACCGTCACTCTGTAGCGCACCGGCTGGAGTGCCTGCTGAGAATTCTTTTCTTGAGTTGATAGAGCAGAACACATTTTTAAGCGGAATACTGAGGAATACTGACATCCACTTCGTGAAGCATTCTTGAAAACACCCGGAAAACATCAGTAGAGAATTGTGTGGCTGAACTCTGAGCCTGCACGACAGCACACAACACCATTGAAGTAAGCTCTGAAAACTTTTATTTCTCATGTGGGGTGTTTTATTTTGAAAATTGACCGGATGCTCTCGTCTTTTCTGCATCTGACTTCCTGTTTGACTCCTTTGGTCTGTGCAAACTGACGTGCCGTCGCGCGGCATCCATCAGAAATAGCATACAGCATATTTTTAGCGGAGTGGAGCGCCAAGCCGCTTCTAGGCCGCGGCTGGTGAAGCAGCGACTTGAATGGCCGCTATTCGCTCCGGCACCCGTGCCTCGGCTGGAACGCGCACGACACGGATCCAGTGGGTTGCTATAAATGGGCCTGTCCCAGAGGCCAGAGGGCTTTTGAAATCTTCTTTTCAAAGCCGCGTAAAATTAAATGCTCTGATTCAGGTTGCCACACAATTTGTGTCTGTTTGAGTGTAATTGATTTGAGTCTTACCTTTTGTTTTCTTTTCGTATTACATATTTTGTATTGTTTTGCGTATGTTACTGTGTTTGTGTGTGAGTTTTAAAAGAATATTTTGTCTGCACATGATTTTAAATATTAAAATAGCCCTCCAGAGGCAGATCAGTACGTTAGTCGTTTTTCTTTTGATTACTGAAATGTTTAACCACTAATACTTAGCCGTATTTTAAGTGTAACCCTTCGCCATAACATACCACTAGTGTTTTTATCAGTAAAAATAGAACATTTTTCACACATAAAAAGCACAAAGATGTTGAAATCTAGGCATATTCTGCCATCATAACTTTGCTCTCAGAATTCACCAGATTGATCAAATATATACAAAATTTTCTCCCGGGGGAGCATGCCCAAGCATATAAATATATATATATATATATATATATGTATAAATATATATATATATTATATATATATATATATATATATATATATATATATATATATATATATATATACATATACATCAGTGGTGACTGCTGGTCTTTCAAACAGGGGAAGCTAACTTTAAGTTTACATCATAAAATTTGTCATATTGTAGTGTGTTGTCCTTATAAAAGGAACATTTAATTGAAGCCATTTTTCAACCACATTCATGCCATAGAACACAGCAAAACACACCTCAAAGATTTTCAGATGGGTTTAGATGTGTGTTGTGTGTGTATTGTACAAACGGTGAAAATTAGCTATATGGCTTATGGAAATAAAAAACTCCGGAACTCACGTCGCCTACATCATTGTGAGCATTTATACTTGTGCGGTGGTGTCTGTGTCACTCTGCAGTTACACCTCCAAAACACTAGTCGGTGGCGAAGGTTTCTGTGAAGTGCTGTAAAGTTTAGTTGATTCAAAACACACATTAAACATGTCTTAATAGAGACAATTTGAAAAACAAGTACACAAATCAGCTTCACTAAAACTCGTAGCATTCACAGACAAACACTGGTCTTTATTTGAACACATTTCCCCCACAAATACAACATGTTAATGTTATTAGCACAAGTCTATTGCATTTTACATTGTATAAATTAGCCTAGCAGCTAGCGATCTTTTCCTCTTCTCATATAAAACCAGGGACAACAGCAACATTTAACAAAGGTAACGTCACACAGTTTGGCTCTATTACAACTCACAAAGTTCACTGACAAAATAACTGTCATACTAAACACGTATATATAAATATCCGGATAGGACGGCGCTCGAAATGCGAAGCGCTGTCAGTCACAAAGGGGTTCAGCCTCTTAGACAATTCCTCCAATCATCATGCATACACCGAGCGTCCTCTCCCACCTACCGCTCCATTAGGTCCCAGGGAAGCTGAGCCTCCCTGGAAGTGACAATTTTGTCGCATTTATCCAATGACCGTCTCACTTTGCTGCATGAAAAAAACCTGCTCAGCGCTGTCTCATAGGAATGCTTGGAAGCTCCGCGTCTGCTGTGCTGACACGAGAATGTATGACAGGGAGGTCGCGTTTGAATACTGGTGATGAACAGCTGACGTTTGAACATCATAGTCATGATGTTAAATGTATCCTAGCGCACGTTTAATGCAATGTAAATTCTGATTTTAATGTAAATTCAATAGTGCATATTTGACCNATATATACAGTATATAGATTAAAGATCCTCCCGTATCTGGACGACTGGCTGATCTGTGCTCCATCTCGCGAGCAGGTCATACGAGATACCGAGGAGGTACTATCCCACGTCCAGTTACTCGGCTTCAAGGTGAACTTGGAGAAGAGCAACCTTGAACCATGGCAGGAGACGGTCTTCCTGGGGCTTTGCCTGAATTCTGTAATGATGAGGGCATCTCTTACCCCTCAGAGGGTAGCAAGTCTGCTGGCAGTGTTGCACAAATTTCGTCTGGGCCGACTCCTGGAGTTGGTGCAGTTTCCGAGACTGATGGGGCTGATAGCAGCGGTGGTGGTGATTCCACTGGGCCTTCTCAAAGCCCGCGCTCTACAGTGGTGGTTGAATGCTTTCAACCTTCATCCATTGGAGGAACAGATATGTGAAACTCAGAGTGACTCAGTCTTGTCAGAGAGCTCTGCATCCATGGTGGGACTGCAGAACAGGCTGGGGAGCAGTCTGGGAGGACAGAACAGTGAGAGGTGTCTTGGAACCACCTTGGGACACAGAACATATCAATGTGCTGAGGCTGAGAGCAGTGTATCTGGCTCTCAGGGCATTTCTTCCATTCATTTGTGGCAAGCCTCACTCAGGGCCGTGTATCTGCCAGGGGTACTGAATCTGGCAGCAGATCTTCTGTCCAGGACCGGGCCTCTCCCGGGGGAGTGGAGACTGCACCCGGAGGTGGTGGCAGGCTTGTGGGCTCGCTTCGGCATAGCCCTGGTAGATCTGTTTGCATCACGAGAGACAACTCACTGCCAATGGTGGTTTTCCCTGAGGCATCCAAGCGGCCCTTTGGGCCTGGATGCTCTGTCTCACGAGTGTGAGGAGACGATTTCCCCACGATGGCCAGGGAGACAGTGGTTTCCAGCCCTTCTTCTCCTGGTTCACGGTCAACCCTGTCCCTTGCCCCTCAGGTCGGACCTTCTCTCTCAGGTGGAGGGGCAAATCTGGCATCCCAAGCCAGCTGTCATGCAGTTGTGGGCTTGGCCTCTTCTCAGCCCATCACTCAGGGACTGAGTGAGGCTGTCCTGGAGACTATAGGCAATGCCAGAGCATCCTCCACACGTGCTAATTACAATCAAAGATGGAAGTTGTTTGAGTCATGGTGCCATGATAAGGGTTTGGATCCTGTCACCTGTTCACTGGCTTCGGTGCTGCTTTTCCTCCAGGTACTGCTTGATGCAGGTAGGGGTGCCAGCACTTTAAGGGTTTACTCTGCTGCTATATATGCCTTCCATGAGCCAGTGGGGGGTTCCTTCTGTAGGGAAACACCCCATGGTATCCCAATTTCTGAAAGGTGCTAAACGTGCAGTCCAGGCAGGACTTTGAGAGCTCTATCTTGGGACCTCCCTTTGGTGTTAAGGTCTTTGGCTGTTGCCCCATATGAACCTCTGGAGCAGGTGGATCTGAAGCTTCTGTCACAAAAGACTGCCTTCCTCCTGGCTATATGTTCTGCCAAGAGGGTCAGTGAGCTACATGCACTATCCGTGAGTGAGGAGTGTTTAAGGTGGAAAGCTATGAGACCGAACGATGACGTCCCCATCTCTTGTCACTCGGAACGGGCTGAGGCGTTCCAGGCAAGAGGAAGAGGCATTTGTCACCGCATGCTTTATAGCCTTTGGGCCAGCCTCTAAGGTCAGTCACATGACTTTGTTGTTATTATGGTCTCGCAGATAGGTTAGGAGATGGCATCATTCAGCGTAAAGACCGTGGTGATGGTCATCTTTTGGTCTCATAGATCCATAGTTATGGACATAACTTATGTTGTGTGCAGGACGTGCAATGAATCAAAAGTACAAGGCGAGTTTTCAGAGGGGAAAGTGTGGAGTGAGTTGAAACTAGACTACCTAAAGCGACATGTTGGAGCAAAAGGACATTTAAATGCTGTGGAAATTGTAAAGAGACACAAGCAGGAGCTTGGGATTGGATCTTCACTGCAAGAGAGCACGGAGGAATGGCAGAGGAGAAATGAACTGTTACTTAAGCAAAAGTCAGATCCGGAGCAAGTTAAAATTCTCATTGACAATGACAATTGACATCCAAATGAATGCATTGATGCTAGCTGTACAACAAATTCACGATCACACGGCAAAATATGTGAGTAACCCAGAGCACTGGAGAGGCAATAATTACGTCTTTGAATTTGTAGAGTCAATCAATGCAGTTGTACAGAAGGGAACTATGTGCAGTATCCGAAACTCCCCATGGCATACTTTGATAATTGATGACAGCACAGACATAACACTGCACAAAATGTTAGTGATGTATTTCAAATACAGGGAGGAGAATGATGTCAGTAACAAAACTGTGTTTGGTGGCATTGTTCAGCTGAAGGCATGATCTTGTAGAGGTGATCACAGACTTTTACTCCAGCCATGAACTAGACTAGGCAGAGAATTGTGATGTGGACCTGGGTCGCCCAGAGTCGACCGGAGGAGTTGAATGTCTGCTCAGGAGTTTTCAAAATTAGAGGGAACATTGGTGGTAGCACAGATTTATACGAAGCATCTTTAATGACAAACATAACACAGTGTTGGTAAGTAGAGCAGCACTGATGCAGGCTCACTATTGGTGGGTTTTATAACCCACTTCCACTCCTCTCTGATTGGTTTGGGACAGCACTTAATGTGACAGACTCTCCGTGGCAACGTGGAAACAGGAGTGGAAGTGGGTAGGGAGAGGGTGTCCCTCGACTTAAGAACCAACACATTCTCACCACCAACTCATCACATACTGCTGCTTGTTCAGTGAAATTTTTAAGTCTACAGATGATGTGCTAGGTGTCCTGGTTGTGTCTGTTGTTGATGTTCCGGGACACTGTGTCAAGTTACACCTGTTACATGCACTGTGTTTTCAAATACACTTCCTTTTTCATAGGAAATGTTCACAGTTTTTGTTCGATTCATGAATAGTCTTTTTCAGACACCTCGTATTTACGTTTATTTCATTGTGCAACAAATGCTCGTTGTTAGGTTTAGACAACCACTGTTAAAATTTTCACTGTAAATTTACTGGCAGCAGCTTCATCAGCAAAGTACTGTATGTTTTTTTTTTCTTTTTACAGTTTTTTACTGTGTTTTAGAATTACAGTATATTACTGGAAATAAATTTGAAGTTCATTACTGTAGTTTGGTAAATAAACAGTACAATACTGGCCAGAGTTTTATCAGTAAATCCCTGTATAACTACAGTACATAACGTGAATCTTCAGTATGTGTCCTGCATTTATTGATAATTAAAGAATGTTACTACTAGTAGCAATGTATAATTTTTAATAATAAATAATAAATAATAATAAGTATAATAAGGGAAAAATGACAATGGGACAATATTTTTTAAGTTCCTTTTCAAATATTTATTAAAATAACAACAGTGAGTGAGTGAGTGAGTGAGATAGTGGTTGGTTTTTGTATAATCAGACAAAGTCCCACTTGAAGTCAATGAGCTCTTTGATAACTATGCAAACGTGGATTCACTGATGTTGCTGTTGCTTTGCACCTCCTCATGACTTGCTTTGGTGCCCCTCTCAGGACGACTGTCAATACAGGTTCTGAAAAACAATGTGGAATAACAGAAATTTTTATCATTTAGGTCAGGGGTGGCCAACCATTTAGAGACCAAGAGCCACAAAAATTACCGTGGTACTACAAAGAGCCACATCATACACGTGTGCTTACAAACGCACTCCCTCTCTCACACAAACATGAAATGACATAAAATCAAAATCCATACATTTCCATTTCTCAAAGCCAGATTTATTCTCACACACAAATGAAACCATGAATAGATACACATACACAGTCTTTCCCTCTCTCATACTCTCTCCACACACACACACACACACACACACACACACACACACACACACACACACACGGTCTCTCCCTCCCTCTCTCTCTATTCCTTCCCCTTTTCTGTCTTCTCTCTACCCAAAATATAACTACAATACTTAACAATAGCATGTGTCATAATAACAAGAGTATGAAATGTTTTTGTCTTACTGATGCTTCTTTTTGCCTCAGTGGGACTTCTGGCACTCCTTGCTTGCCACAATCCTGTTGAAATCTGGCTTGTATTCCGTTGTGGCCACTTGAAGCAGTTCCTTCACATGTGTGTCAGTCAGTACAGATCTGTGCTTGGATTTCACGTGTTTCAAGGTAGAAAACACAGACTCACAAACGTATGTTGACCCAAACATTGAGAGTAGCTTGAGCGCAGCTCGTTTGACATGGGGATATTTCTCCATTGGCACAGTTTTCCAAAACTCGATAGTCCCATCCCTCAGAACAGACTTCAGTTTGTCATCCTCCGACAGCTCCATCATCTCCATCTCCAACGCTGCTTCATCTGTGACAAGCGGGGCTTTTAAACAGTCCGTCTCCGCATTGAAAGGGTCAACGAGGAGCGTAATCTGTGGCCTTTTCTGCTGTAGATCCTGGAATTGGGACACAAAACTCTCCTGAAGCTTATCCATCTGTGTCGCATATAAAATGCGTCTTAAACAACTTGACAAACAAACGCAAACACACTTCACATCAGGTCAGGCAGCAGCTTTAACTTTCCTTGCAGATCCAGGTTGAGTCTGTCCAGGTGACTCAGTATGTCCACCAAAAAAGACAAATCCATAATCCACCGGGGGTCTGACAGCTGCGGATAGTCCTTGTTCTTCTCCTCCATGAACAGCCTCACGGCATCCAAAAGCTCAAGGAAGCGAGACACCACTTTGCCTTTAGAAAGCCACCTCACAGTGCAGTGAAGCGGCAGGTCTGCGGGAAGGCCCTGGTCAAGTTCAGCAATCAGATTTTTGAATTGCCTGTGGTTAAGAGCATGTGTACGTATGTAGTTGACGATTTCCATCACGGGCTTCATGACGTGGTCTAAATTCAGTGTTTTAGACACAAGTTGCTCCCGATGAATGATGCAGTGGAAATTCCAAAAATCTGGAAAAGTGTCGTCAGCTTTACACAGTCCCACAAGCCCGTTAGCAGATCCAATCATCAAGGGCGCTCCATCTGTGGCTATTGCTGTCAGTTTCTGGATTGGCAGATTTGCTTTAGCAAACACGTCAGTCATAGTTTGTTTCACATCGATGCCACGGGTTCTGTCCTTCAGTGGTTGAATATCAAGGAGCTCTTCTTTGATCACACAATCTTGTGAAACTGACGGTGCAAATATTGCCAACTGAGACACGTCTTGTATGTCACAAGACTCATCCAATGCCACACTGAAATATTCACAATTCTGCAGATCAGAATGTAATTCTGTTTCAGTGGCACAGTTTATGTCTGATATTCTGTGTTCAACGGTGTGGCGTGACAGTTGGACGTCTGACGCCATCGTTTTCAGCTTGTCGTTTTCTGGACACAATATTTCCACCACGTCAGTGATGCATTTCTTTACAAACTCGCCTTCATTGCTTCATTGGCTTTTTGGCGCGTGCAATATTCCAAGCCACTTGATATGATGCAAGTGTCACTGTCTCGGAGTGCTTCCTAAATCTTCGAAACAACTGGGTCTGTTTTTAAATTTGACTTTTCAAGCTGTTTAATTTGTGCTTGCGAAGTTCAGTACCTTTTGGGAACTCCTGGTCAATGTTGCCGTGCATCGCGCTGAAATGCTGCTTGAGATTTGAAACTTTGAAATGTCCCAACGACGTCTGGCATATCAGACAGAACGGCTTTCCATTACGTTCAACAAAGAAAAAATCACTCTCCCACTCTGCTAAAAATGTCCTTTGTTCGTCGCTAAAAATGTCCTTTGTTCGTCTTCATACTTTCGCTTAGCCACGCATTTCTTCCCTGCCATTTTTGATGGGTGACGCCGCCCTGTCGTCCTTCTTTCCTCCTGAACTCCACACCCAGTGCACTGTCCATACACCC
The DNA here is from genome assembly GCF_006386435.1 of Epinephelus moara. NCBI lineage: Eukaryota > Metazoa > Chordata > Actinopteri > Perciformes > Serranidae > Epinephelus > Epinephelus moara. Next base: position 5,159,453 of record NC_065516.1, read on the forward strand.
TCTCACCTGCCCATGCGCACTCCTCCCTCTGTCACTCGCTCCACTTACGCTTGTTACATTTCTTAAAGGGACCACTCATAACAATGAATTATTTTTTATGAAGGATAGAAGAGCCGCACGCCCATGGTTTTAATTAATGGATCGAAGAGCCACACACTGATAGGCCAAGAGCTGCATGCGGCTCGCGAGCCGCGGGTTGGCCACCCCTGATTTAGGTGATATCAGTCTATGATTACAGTATCTAGGAAGAGCCTGTTCAGTATAAGTAGTGCTGCAAAGTAATGAATCACATGACAATATATTGAGAGGCAGCAGTAACGCTTGTGTGTGAGTTCCTTCACACAGCACCTGTTTTTCTGTGGTCGTCATTGTCTGAAACTTTTATTGAAATATAAATCCTATAATAATATACAATTGTGGTAGAAACACTATGACCAATCATTTTGCACAAACCAGCACAAAAACAGGGTGTCTGTGTGTATCAGACACTTAAATTTAATGCTAAGTTAATTCCTAACTGAATGTAAGACTTACTACTACTTACTATACTCCTTACGCAGTTCTATGTATATGAATATGATTATTACTACAGTTTGCCAACAGTTAAGTGCAAGTATAAAGTAAAAAGACAGTTTTAGGTTCAATGAAAGGTTTAAAGATCTGCAACTTCACAAATGTGGACTTTCATGCAGAGGAGCTCAAACTTTGACCAAAACAAAAAAGATTAAAAGGTGGATAAATGAAGTAAGATTAAATGTTGGTGGTAATTAAGACCGCACCAATTCAAGACTTAAGATTCAAGACTATGTAAGGCCCAGTGTTTATAAAATTTAATTTAAGACATTTAAGACTTTGTTAAGAAGCTGCAGACTGTCACGTCACATAAAATCTGTTAAGTTAATTCATGTTTATATTATGTTTATCATATCATGCCTTAGTTTAGTTTCATGTTTAGTCTTTCACTGTCATGAGCACTTTTATGTTAAGTGAAAGTCACTCGTCTAGTCTCGTCTTGCACTTCCTGTTTTATTTTGTACTCACCTTTTCCCTCTCATTTCAGACCCTGACTTCCCCTCTTGTCAGTTCGTATTATGTTGATCAGAAGAGTACTGTCTAGCGTCCAAGCCATCCATGCATGTTACCAGGTTTTTGTTTCAAGTCCTTGTTTTGTTTGCAAGCCTTAGTGCAATTGTTTGATCCTCCAAGAGAGCGCTTTTTGTTAGTAGTTTTATCCTCATTAAAATTTTTTTGTTTGTACTTTTTCTCCTCCATTGTGAGTGCTTTTGTTTTGTGTTTTTCCAAGTAACGATTTTTGTTAAACTTCACTACAGTCTCCAGAGTGTGCATCTGAGACCCAGTCATTGGTGTCATGTTCTTAACACAGACAGCCTGAAAATGTGCTCTAAAGTGTGCGTAGATTCTCTTACCTAAGGAGAAACCCAAAACAAGAAAACACTGGTGAATATGAAAACTGTGTAAGTGGGTTTTTAAAAGAAATTCCCTCTTATGAACGGTTGGTAAATGAGGCCCAATCAGAGTAAATGTTGCTGTTGTATCAAAAACATAAAGACCACAGTGGGGAGTTTTTGCAGCAGCAAACGTCACAGCTCTGTTCTACCTAAACTAAACATTAACAGAAAACACAGCTCTGAATGATTACAAAGACTGTTTTTATTGAACAGACAGAGTGAAGAGAAGAAGATGAGAGTTTAATCCTCTGAAAAATATTACAAAGTGTTGAAGGCACTTTATCTATCAACAGAGCTCAAACACAAACTGAATCCTTCATGCGATCAAAAACATTACAGACATTAGATTATGATGTGAGTCCACAGTCACTGAAAAAGAATGAAGGCAGGTTTGTTCCCCACAGCTGCTCCATGATGATTCCAACCCCCATCAAATCTAACATGGCCTCCAATGTTCGTACACAGCTAAATAACTCAAATAAAACTCACAATGGAGATGTGTGGTGATCTGTGGGTGGCAGATATGAAGTCTGGATTAAGAGAAGATTTGTGACATTGGAACAGGATCCAAATCTGATCTAACTGAACTGAGAGATAAAAGGCTGAGGGACTGAATCTGAGGTCATTTCCTGCACATCAACATCTTGAAATGTGAGAGAAGAAGTGGTCAGTCAGTTTCACATGTAGAAAGTCCACAACAAATTAAAGTAATGAATTTACTTTAGTTTGAGAGTAAAAGATTTTCATCATTTATGACTGAATGTGTTTGTGTGGTATAGTTATCTTGGACTGAACCTGCTTCTACCATTTAAACTTTTATTTAAAAGGAATTATAATTATCACTGACACACCTCCTCTCTCACAGTTTGGACTTGGCCTGGAAGAAACTCATGACCGCATTGAAACACTCGTCTGACGTCCATCGCTCTACCAGACGCTCCACCTCAGCATCGTTCACCGCATGGAGATGCTCCTTCTCCAGCGACCGGATGAGCTGTTTAGAGAATACCAGAGACTGAGAGACAGAGAGTCAGAGACAGAGAGAGAGAGAGAGGGGGATTGATTAAATTCACTCATTTAAATGATTTCACATCCATTGATTAACTTCAAAAGATGAAGTAAAATCATTGCCTTGTGGTTGTACACCTCCACCAACCAGTCAAGTTACAGTTAATATCCATGTCTGTCCAGACTCATATGGCGTGACACTGCTGTTTTTCAACTTTATCTTCATCTATCTGAATTAAGGATTTAGTGTGACAAAAGACTTTTTTTGATCCTCCATGTTTTTGCAGGAGCTGCTTCAAAATCTGTTTGTTCTTGTGCAAACCAGTGACGTCAGTGGTTGCTGGAAGAGCTGCAGGCTGCACTGATCAGCCACAACATTCAAACCACTGACAGGTGAAGTGAGTAACATCGATCATCTTGTTACAGTGGGAGCCACTCAAAAGTTCCCGTTTCCATGACTGAACCTCGGCAGGTCCGTGGCAGATCCGTGACTGCTCTGTGCAAGCCTGCCGCCTGCTCCGTGGAGTTAATTTAATCCCCCGTGATGACGTAGGAAATGCAGCCCTGACTTGTAACGCCCGTTGAGACCTGTGTGAAAACCAGTTGCAATGCTTCATTTGTCCACGGGGAGGAGCAGTGATTATCACCAAAATACTGTAATATCTGCAGATTTGGGAAAGACGGCTTATCAGCTGGTCCATGGCTCCACGGAGCCACTATTTAGCCTAGTAGCATTTTATGACTAGGTTGAATTACAACTACTGTATGCAACCCATATTTTTTAAAATAATATTACCATGTGAAAAGCCAAGAGGACGCTCTCTTTTATCTTTCAAAACCTACTTGTCCCTGTGTTTCCCGTTAATTAGGCTACCCCAGTGTAATTAAACTCCATCTCATTTACCGTGCTTTGTGTGACTTTTTTGCCGTGTTATCATGATTCAAACTGAGGTATTTGGAGAAGATCCAAGAAATAAATAACATCGATCCGTACGAGCTACCTGCAGCTGGAGCAAGGCAATTTGTCTTTGTAGAAAGAGTGTCCCTGGAACTCTGGATAATCCACAGACCTCACTGAAGATTTTTTGTCATAGGGACTTCAGCTGAAAGCACTTCCAAGGAAAACTAATAACACTGGGTCACTGTTTCTGAAAAGATGTGTTGCTTTTGAATCTGTTAAATGCTTCCAATGTTGTGAGCATCGCAAATGAAATGCCTTCCACCGTATTGGAGGGTGGAGGCATCAATATCAGATATCTCAAAATAAATCCAAAATGATCCGCATGGCAAGACAGCCGTGCATCAGCCAGGGCGCGCATCTCTACTGTGTAGCCTCCTGCTCAGATGCAGGCAGCATATATTTCCCTCTCAATCAATCAATCAATCAATTAATCAATCAATTTTATTTATAAAGCCCAATATCACAAATCACAATTTGCCTCACAGGGCTTTACAGCATACGACATCCCTCTGTCCTTTGGACCCTCACAGCGGATAAGGAAAAACTCCCTTTAACAGGGAAAAAAATGGTAGAAACCTCAGGAAGAGCAACTGAGGAGGGATCCCTCTTCCAGGACGGACAGACGTGCAATAGATGTCATACAGAACAGATCAGCATAATAAATTAACAGTAATCCGTATGACACGATGAGACACAGACTCTCTGCACAGAGATGCATTTATTTATAGTAACCACGTTTTATACGTTTTTATGAGCAGCATATAGGCTACATGTCCTCTACAAATCCCGACCAAGTTTGGATGAACGAGTCACACGCAATCTGACAGGAAACGAAGGCTGCTCATCGGTCCCGTGCGCCGCTGTATACAAGACGCACGGATTACATGAGAGGAGCGAAAGGATCCACGGTATAATTAACCACAAAACACGTAAATAACTGACAGCAGACCGGGGGAGAAAAAAGACACTTCTTTGCTCTGTGCTTTCAGAAAATAACCATCATGCGGTCCGTTCGTCCCTGCAGACAGGGGCAAGGATCAATGCGCAGCCTCCGTTTCCTTTCTGATTGCGTCCGTCTCGTTCATTCAAACCGTTGTCATTTTGTAAAAGCTTACAGCTACGGACGAAACAGAACAGCACCACTGGAGATCATTGAGGCAGTGTAGCGTAGTTCATGCAAGATACCACGATGACAGATGAAGAAGAAGGAGATGATGAAGAAATTCAAATAATGGCAGAACGGAATGAGTTTGTAACATACAATAATAGTGAGAAGAATTCTCCGTCCACATATCAAGATGTATATAATGGCCACACAGACCACCGCTATCCACAACGCGGACTCCATTTAAAGGTACATCATCACAACCTCCCCCACCACCACCTCGTTTGTTGTTGTGTGAAACTTTTGACTGGCGTCTACAAGGTTTGAAATGGACGTGACTATTTTCGATGTAAAGGGAGTATAAATGAGCCTCTACAAACCAAGTACCCCCCAATGGCAATGGCACGCCCTGATGGCAGTGTCCCCCCCAGCAGGACTGTGCACTGTAAGAACTGTTCAGGAATGACCCAAGGAAGTGATAAAGAGCTGAAGGCGTTGACGTAGCCTCCAGATTCCCCAGGCCCAATCTGATCAAGCATCTGTGGGACGTGCTGGTGACACACCTCACAACTCACAGGACTCAAAAGATCCACCAGTGCCAAACACCAGAGGAAAGCTCGGAGGTCCTGTGTCCATGCCTCAAGAGGTAAGAGCCAAGTCTGATCCAAGGAGGCCGCACTGTGGATTGTGGGTACCTCTGGGGTACCAGTACGTCCCACAGATGCGTGATCAGATTGGGTCTGGGGAATTTGGAAGACAGGTTGATGCCTTGAGCTCTTTGTCATGTTCCTCAGGTCATTCCTGAACACAGGGTTCCCACGCAAGTATGGAAAGTATGGAAATAAATTTGATCAATTTCCAGGTATTAAAAAGTATGGAAAATGAAAAATAAAGTATGGAAAAATATTTATGTTTCCAGACTATTAGCTACCACTGTTCTAAAATACTGTTTTCTAAAACAGAAAATTAGGTATTTCCAAAAATAATTTAACTGACAGATGCCCTTAACGATTCATAATAAATCCTATTTTTGTCACGCTACATGATGGAACTGCATTGAGGAAGGGGAGAATAAAAATAAAACAGCTGTCGCAGGTAAAGCAACTCTAGTCGCAGGATGTGTGTCACTGCTCGCCTGCCTTTCTCTCTCCCGCGGTCCGTCACCCCACTGTCTCCGCTCTGATACTCGCTCTCCCCCGGTCGGCCTGTACTACGATGCATGTTTAACATAGCCAGGCTTTCTTTAGGTGAGCTGGCTTCATAGAGCCTAACAGCGCCCATCCAGGATAACCAGTACTACAAAGCTGGTTATCAACTCGCTCTGTCATCTCTGTGTTTTCCAGCAATGAGCACGTTCATGTGAAAGAGGCGGAGTTGACAAAGCAGCAAAAAGCACACACATCCATGAACAAAATTGTGCAGGTGCTGAGCTCAAAAATGTGGAAAGCTGAGCAGGTAAAGAAAAGGCTCGCACACTGCAGGGCTCCTCTTCAGAAAGAGGCGGAGTTGTTAATTAGGAGCGACATCATCATCATGAACTCATACTCATATGAGATGAAACGGTAGCCTATCTGTAAAAAACTTCTGTTTCATTAACAGCAAAACAGTTATTTTCAACGAAGTAACAACAGCCTGTAATCGTAGGCTACAACAGAATAAAATAAGACAGATAAAACAGATAAAAAATCCTTGTCAATAATTTTGCGAACATCAGCTTGTCTGATTTAACAGATGTAGAGACTAGAAATTATAATAATAATAATAATAATAATAATGATAATAATAATTTACAAATATTAAAAGTAGGCTAAGGCACATTTAAGAATTATTATGACTTAAGTACAGAGTATTTTTCGCTATTTAGTTTGATGACAGGATGAAATCATTCTTAATATCACACACTGTAATAGAACTTTAAAATAATTCCAGACTGTTTCTGCTTCCAAATCAAAGAGTGTAAAAGTAGTTAATGACTGATGAGGTCTATCTGATCGAAATGTTACATTTATAATCACGGGAGCTAATTAACAATGTGGGTTATTTCTTTAGTTTTTATTTCCAGTTATCAGGTGTCTCAAGTTGTTCTGAGCTGCAGAGTATAAAATCATCCACACTGTCAGCTGTCACTCTGAGGATAAAATAAAGTTTACACCATTAAAATGCAGCTAAAATCATCATTAGGATATGTGTTTAGCGTGGTTATAAACCATCTCTCTGTTTGTTAGAAACTGTTTTAAAACCAGAGTGGAAATAGAAAACTTGGAAACTGTTTTAAAACCAGAGTGGAAATAGAAAACTTGGAACAATAAAATATTAATACTGACCTATTGACATATAGCCTATATTACTTTTTTTTTTTTTTTTTTTTTTTTTTTTTTNNNNTGCCCCCGGACCACCCTAGAAGTTCAGAGGCTCTCTCTTTTTTCACCATACCTGTGTTTGTATCACTGCATTATGGTACTTGGCTACAATCGGCTATTAAGAATAATTAAATATGATGTGAAATATGATACACTGATATATTTACTCAGATGTCGCATATTCTCTGAAAACAAACAACAACCGAGAAGTCTGGAAATTTGGGTATGGAAAAGTATGGAATTTTGAAATTCCAAATGTGTAGGAACCCTGTGAACAGTTTTTACTGTTTGGCTCTAAGTGGGATTTTTTTTTAGCGTATTGCAGTTTGGATTTGTAGCTTCCATCTTTCTTCAGAGGAAATCTGATCAGATTTTGACTGCCTGATTAGATCAAATCTAAAAAAGAACAAAAGATTCTGAAAATAGAATAGATCATGTAGTCCAGTTTTGGTTTTGATCTGGAGCAAACCATTAGTATGTATTACTGAAAACTTTTTAGTAGGATCAGGATGATCCTGATCCCAGCAGAAGGCTGGTTCAGGACGGACTTAAGGGGCACAATGAAATAAATCTATTAAACTGATCAAATTCATAAACATTTATATATATTTTGCACTTAAGCTGTTAACCAGTTACAGCGAGGATGTCGATAAAGAAGATATTTGGCTAGCTATCAATCCTTTCAGTACAGTAAAGTAAAAGATAAAATAAAGGATTTTGTCCCAAAAATTAACCCCCCAAACAGCTGTCAATATTGAATAAAAAATACTTAATTTCAACTTTTATTCATCACTTTATATTGATTACAATGAGATATTCGACAGTAGTTTTTAACAGTTACATCCCTAATGCTGTTTTGTGTCTCTTCAAATAAAAACACTTGAAGGGATCACACTGTTGGTCTTTACAGAGCTAGCATTCTACATAGTGACATGTAGTCCCACTTAGAGAACTGGTTATCTGGATTTGGTAATCTTGAAAAGTTTGTATTTGGATCACGGTAATAGCAAAATGAATCCATAGTTCAAGTTCAAACAACTTTATTTATCCCCATAGGGCAATTCAGTTTGCAGCCTCAAGTCACATAGTAACAACAACAACAAAGGACCACAAAATAAAAACAAGAAATACAACATCCACTCTGTCAGTAACAACAGGTTGGCATGGGCAACCGGAGCAAGCAGCAATAACAATACTAAAATTAAAGCTGCAAGCAGCGTTGGGTGGGACCTCGGACTCCCGCTGTTTTGGCCTCCAGCTCACGTAGACAGTTAAAGACAAAAGTTTTAGACGATTTTAGACCCCTCTCCACTCTAGCTCACAGCTGACAATTTCTCCACATTTGCTCATGTTACTTTCAGAGGCACTAGCTCACTTCCTGTTGGATTTAGGTCAGGGTTGTCAGCGCGTGATTTGTAGGTCTTGATGAGACGAACAAGCTAGTTTTGGTTTGATCTTTCTACGACATTCCTACAGGAGTGGCCATTTTAGTGTGTCTAGGTGGCGTGAAGATCGTCAGGGGATTTTGTGGCACCTCACCTGTAAGAGGGCATAAAATCCAAACCATCTGAGTAATGACAAAGTTATACAGAAGATCTGTTCAGCGGGAGTTGGTTTGTAATGTGTGCGTGTTTGAAGCCGATACGATAAACGGTGTAGAAGATATGTTTTTTGAAAAAAGAGCATGTTTGATGCGAAATCTTACTTAGAAAAGGCAAATAGCTCACTTCCTGTTGGGTTTAGTTCAGGGGTGTCAGCGCGTGATTTGTAGGTCTTCGGCCGAGGTCCCTAATAAATAATGAATAAATATACACATCAAGGCTCTCAGGTTTACAATGCCTGGCCTGTGTTAATTTAGTTGTCAGCAGCATTTAGAAGCCTGATGGCCGAAGGAATAAATGAATTTGCATATCCGTTTGTCTTCCTTGGGGGGGCAAGGTAATGCCATCCTGAGGGCATCAATCAGAATTCCTGACTGAGGATGTGGTCAGGATGATTAATGACCTGTCTGGCTTTCTGAATCACCCGTTTTTTCCAGGTGGAGCTTAAGTCTGTAAGCTGGACTCCAATGATCTTAGAGCAGATTTTGATAATGCTGCTGAGACAGTTCTTCTCCTTCACAGATAGACCATAAAACCAGAAAGTAAAAGAAAACGTCAACAGACTTTCATTAAAATAATGATGAAAGTTACATAAAATGCTCTTAGAAACATTAAAAGAATTCAGATTCCTCAGTAAATGGATACGTTGTTGGCCCCGTTTAACAATAGATGTTTTTTTATCAAACTTGAGTCCGGAGTCAAACAATATTCGTAAGTACTTCTATGTCTCCACAATTTCTACATTTTCTCCATGAATAATGCTAGCAACAGGATTAGGACGGTTCCTCCTAAAATCAATGATTAACTCCTTGGTTTTTGTCACATTCAAGTCCAGGTAGTTATCATTACACCATTCCACAAATGAAGGTAATGCACAACCATGATCTGATTGGGCCCCCTGGAGGAGTGACAGTAGGGCCGTGTCATCAGAAAATTTAACAAGATGGCTGTCCACTTGGGAAGACCTGCAGCTGTCAGTATACATAATAAATAACAAGGGAGAAAGGACACAGCCCTGTGGAGAGCCTGTGTTTGAAGTGATGGAGGTGGACATATGACCATTCACAAATACTCGCTGAATTCTGTCTGTTAAAAAATTTAAGAGCAACAATAAGATCTGATCAGGTAGAAAAAAGTAAGAAGCAAGACATTTGATTAAAATGTGAGGCTGCATCTTATTAAAAGCTGAGGAAAAATTAGCAAATAAAAGCCTTGCATGTGCACCCAGTTTTTCAAGGTGCTTATATAACCTGTCTAGGATAAACATTTTAGCATCATCCACATCCCAGACTGATAGGCAAATTGGAGTGGATCGAGTTTGCCATTTAAAAGGGAAACAATTTCATCCTTCAATATTTTCTCAAGTACCTTCATCACAAGAGACATTAAAGCGACTGGCCTGAATTCATTGAGTTCTCTTGGATTACTAGCTTTAGGAACAGAAATTATGGTGGATGTCTTCCACATGGTGGGTATCTGGCCACTCTCAACACACATCTGGAACAATAGTGTGAACACTTAACTGAGCTGGTCGGCACAGTGTCGCAAAGTGCGACCACAGATGGAGTCAGGACCAGCAGCCTTACGTATATTCATCCTCTTAAGGAGATCTGTGACATTTTCCTGTGATATCTCAATATCATTCTGTGGAGACAGAGATTCCCGCAACATGGAAATATCATTAAATCAGACCTTACAAACTGAGAGAAATATGAATTAAAACAGTTTGCCAAGTTGTCATCATCCTCACCATTTACTTGGATGAGCTGCTTGGTCTCACAAGATGACTGATTAATTGATGCCATAGATTTTATTCCTCTCCAGGCAGCTCGAAGATCTCCACTACAATACTGACTTTCAATTTTATTCCTGTACTTTGTTTTAGCCTTCCTTATTTCATCCTTAACTTCTCTGGAGACTGCTTTTTTTCTCCAGGTGGTCACCTGAATAGAAAGTTCTTTTCTTCTTGTTTATCACACTTTTAAGTTCTTTAGTCACCCAGGGCTTATTAAGTGTTCACAAGTGATCACTTTTTTAGTGGGAATTATCGAGGACAAATACAAGTGCTGAACATCAACTGTCGTTTTTAGTTTGGAGAAGAAACGCTTTGGTGGACACACAGCCTTATTGAAGGAACACCAGCGAATGTTTGACCAATGAGAATTTGGTTGGACAAGAGCACATCAACCAGACAGTTGGTTGGTGGACTGTAGAAACTAAATTGCCCTTCGGGGATAAATAAAATTTCTGAACTGAAGTGAACAGAAGTTTACAGCCCTAGTGTGTGTGTGCTTACATTGCGAGGCAGCTTGACGTATTCCTTCAGTCTGGTCCAAACCTCAGACTGGAAGCTGCTGTCGGGGAAAACCTCAGTGACCAGACCAAGTTCACAGGCCTGAACCGCCGTCAGCTTCTTATTGAACAGCAGCATCTCAGTGGCCTGAAGGAGAAGGAGGGTTACTAGTTTATTACCAGTATGTTGATCTGGTTCCTTCTTGTCTTTCACATCAACAACTGTGCAGGTTGACAGACAGGAAGTTCATCAGCACATGAAGCAACATTTTGCTCTCTCTGAAATCAGAAAACTAGCCTCAAATATTCAGTTTACAAGCACAGAAAATATTCCCTCTGTGTGTATGTGTGTGTGTGTGTGTGTGTCCGTATGTGTGTACCTTGGTGTTGCCCATTATTTTAGGGAAGGTGTATGAGGAGCAGCCTTCAGCGCTCTGACCCACCTGACTGAACGGAGTGTGGAAGGTGGCCTGATAGAGAGAGTCGCTGATTAACGTCATGAAGAGAAACAGCAGTCAATGCATAAAACTTAACTTACACACAAAGACAGAAATATGCAGACCATATTTATTTATACCGATGCATGAACGCATATTTGTGTTTTATAAATCTCAGTTAGAGATGTAATGGTATGAAAATTTAATATCATGGTTATTGGACCAAAATTATCACAGTTATCATTATTATTGCGGTCTTGTTGAAATGTGCTCCAAATGTTCATAAAGTACGTATACACACACTGAAATCATTTAACCAAGTTTTATTTCGAAAAACAAATAAAATAAAGAGCACAATGTACTTTCTAACAGAAAGTTTAGCATGTTTGATTTTCTTTTTGTCGTTCATGATTACTCCCATCACAGCCGTCACTTTGACCAATAGAAACACAGAACGATCTGCTGCCGTAGACAACTGTATGACAACAACATCCCAGCCTTTTTAATATTTCCTCTAGGGATGTTACCACACAGAGTAAAAGGGGGAAATGATGGTGTGAAACAGCAGAGGCACTTTGTCAACCCGCTGAGTACCTACTGCCATTAGCATCAAGCTAGCAAACAATGTTATTTCTTCATAATGGAGACGGACATAAAGTAAGAACATTAAAAAATAGTGACGGGGCTTTTACTCTCCACAACTGCAGAGGCTCCCAGCTTCAGACTGCATTATAAACAGTCGGTTATTTATTAATCCCTCTGTGTTTTTATATTTTTACTTTTTATCTGCTCCTGTTGGCTTCATAAAGATAATGCATCACGCCGTCATTTCAAACTCAACACTTCCTGAATTTGTTTCAAATTAAAAGCCCCTTATAACATCGGCTGAGAGAATCCCTCCATTTTCTAAATAGGCTTTTATTGTGAAACATTTGTAGGGACTTGTTGTGGAGGATTCGGTGACTTGTATGTTTGCGTACGGTACTTCAAATGTAGCTCCTGACATCTGCTGGCACTTTTTACGTTACCACAACAACATTTCAGCTGGACATGAACACAGACACAGTGACTGAAATGATAGTAAAAGTAATAAAAATAGGACAAGAATAACCCGATGACATCACAGACGTCATGAAAGACGACCGGGGATAATTGGTGTGGACCATCGTTTAGTGTGTCAGGCAATGAGCAGTATCACCATGAGTTTTTCAAAATGCGGTAATAAAACATGATTTCAATGATAATTAAAATTTGAAAGAGTAACACTAACCATCGGGAATTTTACGCAGTTTATCATTTTACCGGTAATCGTTACATCCCTAATCACAGTCATTTTAGAGCTCAGCACATGAGCCTCAGTTACACTCCCACGGGTAGCTCTGAGTGGATGAAGAAACAACCTTAAACATCTGCAACTAATGGGGCGTCTGTAGTGTAGTGGATAGTGCCGGCGCCCCATGTACAGAGGTGATGCCTCGCTGCAGTGGTCGCTTGCAACCATTTGCTTCATGTCATCCCCTCACTCTCTCTCACTCCCCCATTTCAATCTCTCCTGTCAATTCTCTCCTGTCAATTAAAGGTAAAAAGCCCCCCCAAAAAATCTTAAAAACAAAAACAAAAAAACATCAGCAACTTAAAGGCACGGACTACGGACTTAACGATCAGTTCCCCCAAGAGATACTGGACAGACGCAAAATACTACTCCCACTTCAAAAACAGCACATTCAGCAAGAAAAAAAAGCAGTCATATCAGTCGACTAACTTCACTGATGGCAAGCTATACCGCAACAAAAACTTCAACGGATCATAATCACCATAATCATCATAATCAGTTCGAGCACAGGGAGGTTCATAAGTGTACGTGCTACCAGAACACCCTAGGCCAAAGATCAATTATCGACCTTGTGTTCGTATCATCATCTCTGCGGCCGTGTGTCTTGGACACTCGGGTGAAGAGAGGAGCAGAGCTGTCAACTGATCACCACCTGGTGGTGAGTTGGATCAGATGGCAGGGGAGGCTGCCGGACAGACCTGGTAAACCCAAACGTGTAGTGAGGGTGAACTGGGAACGTCTGGCTGAGGCCACTGTCCATGGGGTCTTCAACACCCACCTCCGGGAGAATTTCTCGTGCATCCCAGGGGAGGTTGGAGACATGGAGTCTGAGTGGTCCATGTTCAAAGCCTCCAGTGGGGAGGCGACTGCTAGGAGCTGTGGTCAGAAGGTTGTCGGTGCCTGTCGTAGTGGCAACCGAAGAACCTGCTTGTGGACACCAGCAGTGAGGGAGGCCGTCAGGCTGAAGAAGGAGGCCTTTCGGGTCTGGCTGGCCCAGTGGTCTCCTGAAGCTGCAGACAGGTACCGGTTGTCCAGAAGGGCTGCAGCTGTGGCGGTCGCTGAAGCAAAAACCCGAGTGTGGGAGGAGTTCGGGGAGGCTATGGAGAAGGACTTTCAGTTGGCCTCAAGGAAGTTCTGGCAGACCGTTTGCTGACTCAGGAAAGAAAAGCAGGGCTTGTCTCAGACTGTGCAGAGAGGGAGAACTGCTGACCCGAACTGGGGACATCGTCGGGAGGTGGAAGGTGCACTTTGAGGACCGCCTGAACCCTGCCATCACGTCCACCGTGAACAAGGCAGAGCCTGAAGACTCGGGGAAACTCTCGCCCATATCCCTGGCAGAGGTTGCTGAGGCAGTTAAAAAGCTCACCAGTGGCAAGGTGCCAGGTGTGGATGAGATTCGCCCTGAGATGCTGAAGGCTCTGGACACTGTTGGGCTGTCTTGGCTGACACGCCTTTTCAGTGTCGCGTTCAGGTCGAGTACGGTGCCTGCAGAGTGGCAGACTGGGGTGGTGGTCCCCACCTTCAAAAAAGGGGACCGGAGGGTGTGCTCCAACTACCCGGGTATCACACTGCTCAGCCTCCTGGTTAAAGTTTACTCCAGGGTGCTGGAAAGGAGACTCCGGCTGATTGCCAAACCTTGGATTCAGAAGGAGCAATGATTCTGTCCTGGCCGTGGAACAGTGGACCAGCTCTTTACGCTTGCGAGGCTGCTGGAGGGGTCATGGGGGTTTGCCCATCCAGTCTATATGTGCTTTGTGGACTTGGAGAAGGCTTACAACCGCGCCCCTCGGGGGGTCTTGTAGGGGGTACTGCAGGAGTGCGGGGTGCCAGGCTTGCTGCTACGAGCCATCCGGTCCCTGTATGACCAAAGTGAGAGCTTTGTCCGGAGGCCCTGGGTAGGAGGCCCTGGGGTAGACCCAGAACACGCTGGAGGGATTACATATCTCGTCTGGCCTGGGAACGCCTTGGGGTCCCTCAGGATGAGCTGGAAAGTATTGCTGGGGAGAGGGATGTCTGGGGTGCTTTGCTCGGCCTGCTGCCCCCACAATCCACCCCCTGATAAGCAGATGAAAATGGATGGATGGATAACACCATTGCAGATCCTGAAGGACAATTTATCATTATCAGTATCACAATACACAATAGCCCATGACTATTGCATCCATCTACGGCCCAAAGAATGATGACTCATCATTCTTTCGCACTTTCTTTACTGCTCTCTCCAACCTATCAGATTCACTAATAATAATCGGAGGAGACTTCAATGCAGTCATGAACCCATCACTAGACAGATCTAACAATTCAAACACCACACGGAACTGCCACACCACAGAAACAATCAAACAGTTCATGAGCAGTTTTGGTCTTGCCGATGGCTGGCAGCTAAAACACCCATCTGCACGAGAATTTTCTTTCTTTTCACCAGTTCATAACTCCTACTCCCGCATTGACTTCTTTTTAACCAGCAACTCAATAATATCCCAAATCTCAAAATACTCATACACCCCATCACCATCAGTGACCATGCTCCTGTCTCCATCACCTGGAATATCGCACATTCTCACAAACCATTCAACAGATGGAGATTTAATGCATCTTTACTTGAGGACCCTGGCTTTGACAATTTTATCAAAAGAGAGTGGGCATCCTTCCTAGAAATAAATGATTCAACAGAAAAGCGAACAAAGAAAAAACAACAATTACAACGATTATGAACTCAGCAGGGAAGCTCGTACATACACCTAAACGAGACTTTTCAAGATTTTTACACCGATTTATACTCATCAACACAGAAACCAAACCAAAAAGACAGACACCTTTCTACAAAAGATTCTGCCTCAGCTCACAGAAGACCAAGCTAATACTCTGGATCAACCATTTACAATTACAGAACTTCACAACGCACCCAAACTCATGCCCAACAACAAATCACCAGGAACCTGATGGCTTCCCTGCTGAGTTCTATAAACACTTTTGGAATGTTTTAGCCCCCATTTTTAACAGATTAACAGCCGAAATTAAACAAAAATCTAAACTTCCCACGGACATGAACACTGCTACAATCACTCTCTTACAAAAACCTGGCAAAGACCCCACCTCCCCCTCAAACTATCACCCCCTGTCTCTCCTCAACACAGATATAAAAATCATCAGCAAAGCCCTTGCACTAAGAATTGAAACAGTCACTCCATCCATCATCCACTCAGACCAAACTGGCTTTATGAAAGGAAGACACACACATCACACATAAACCCACCAACAGTCACAGCATCATTGGACGCAGAAAAGGCATTTGATAAGGTAAATTGGGAATTTTTATTTTTTACACTAAAACAATTTGGTTTCGGTGAATCATTTATCCACTGGGTAAGGATATTGTACACACCACCAATGGCCACTATCACCACTAACGGAATAATATCACAACGTTTCACTTTGCACAGGGGCACTAGGCAAGGATAACCACTCTCTCCATCTTTGTTCGCAATATTTATCGAACCACTTGCAGCAGCCATCCATCAAAACATTAACATCACAGGAATACAAACAAAAAATCCACACCATAAGATTAGTCTTTATACTGATGACATCCTGCTTTACCTACAAAACCCTTCCTCATCACTACCAGAAACCATCAGTCTAATAAACACCTTCTCTCAAATTTCCGACTGCACTATCAACTGGTCTAAATCCACCATTTTGCCTCAGCCCAAATAGCTGGGATGTGGCTGCCCAATCACCACTACTCTCACTCCGCACTGGTAATATCACTTATCTAGGAATCAACATCTCCCCCAGGCTGTCAGAGTCAACTTCAACCCACTTCTCACTCAAAACAATAGAGGGCAACCTTCAGTGATGGATGAATCTACCAATATGCCCCACATGCAGAATCGCTACAATAAAAATTACCATTTTACCCATGATTAATTACCTATTCTCAATGATCCCAATCAAGCCCACCCCTTCTGGTTCACATCTCTAGACTCTGCTATCCTGAAATTTTACTGGAAAAACAAAACACCTAGTATTAAACTAGCCACCTTACAAAATTCCAAAACTCAAGGAGGTCCTGAAGCACCCAACTTTCGTCATTACTTCATCGCCCACCAGCTCCAATGCATGCACAAATGGATCAATCATAACCAATTCGACTACTCCTGGATAGACATAGAGCAAACATTTATTAAAGACATCCATATTTCAGACCTACCTTTCATAAGTCGCTCCATAAAACACCATCCGTGTTTCAAAAACCCAACAATAGCTACAATTCTGACAGCCTGGTGGGAATTTCACAAAATAACTAACACCACAATCTCACCTACCAATCACACCCCCATCTGGAATAGTCCTGACTTCATGATGAACAGAAAACCATTTCACTTCTAAGCATGGATCAGTAAAGGTATCACACACCTCAAAAATATCTTCCATAACAACACACGTCTCATTTCCTCATTTGGTTCAGAAGTATGGCATCGGGGACTTTCTAGACTTTCTAGAATTTCTTCAGCTTAAATCCTCTTCAAAGAAAAAATCAACATTACCTCTTCCAACTTAGACCCCCCCACTAACATTAGACTTGATCCACATCTCTACCAGAAAAAAAACTACTGTCCAAAATGTATAAGATAATATCCATACCCGATCACTCAATATCCATCCCCTCAGAAAAATGGGAACATGACCTACAGATCACCCCCGGTGCCGACTTCTGGACTCAGGACTCATTCAATACAAAATTATTTGGAGAGTACACTACACAATGGAAAGAATGTTTAAAATGGGTTCTATTTCATCCCTGCTGACCGCCAGAGGCGGTGCTTTAAGCACTGAATATTCCCCTTCGCGCAGGCGCAGTTCGAGTATGTACACCAACAATGTCACCTGTGACCCCTGGATGACCCGAAAGAGACTATCTTCCGGTGACATCAGAGGATCATTTCCTTTTCATCTTCTCGCACGCAGGTTGCTTTTCGAAGCATTGCAATTGCATTTCAAACTTATATCCCGTCGCTAGTAGTTCCGTGGCCATTTTCGGTCGAAGCAGCGGACATTCGCCCTCCAGGAACTGCGACGGCATTCTTTCCCTCGAGAGGAGTTTAACCATGTTTGATTCAGTGTGGATGTGGTGCGTCTGTTTACCGGTAAGGCCATGTTTCACTTCCCTCTCCGGAGAAGGTATGTAACTCCTAAATTGTTTGCAACCTAATGTTATATTACCTGCTTTGTTAAAGACTTGTCGGTGAAAGTTGCATTCGCGCAAAATCTTCCTGGCACTTGATTTACTCTGATTGAGTTAATGTTCTCTGTTTCTGGAGTTTTTTCTGCAGGAGGGTTGCGTTAGCGCTCCCCAGTTGCCAGCGTGTATAGCCTGTTGTTTATTTAGCAGTAGCATCCGCACTAAAGTTTATTTTTGATTTACAACTGGATTTGAGTTTGTTACAATGAACCTCTGTTGGTGAAGGCTGTGTGCGTGCTGCCTCGCCCCAGCATATGGTCTTATTTTGTTACCCACAGTGCCAGGGCTCTGATTAGTTATCTGTTTCTCTGATTAGCATTGTTTAGTTTTTTGGTTAACACTAGTGTCTGTGCTCTGGTTAACTATATTGTTTTTTGCAAGTAGTGCTTTTGCCTTTTGACAAGCCTTTGCTGGTGAAAGCTAGAGTTAGTGCTCCTTGTTCCCAGCAGATGATGAATATATACATCTATATAGCTATATACATATCTTTATATATATCTATATCTACAGTGGTGTGAAAAAGTGTTTGCCCCCTTCCTGATTTCTTACTTTTTTCCACACTTAAATGTTTCAGATCATCAAACAAATTTAAACATTAGTTAAAGATAACACAAGTAAACACAAAATGCAGTTTTTAAATGAAGGGTTTTGTTAATGAGGAAGAAAAAAATCTAAAGCTACATGGCCCTGTGTGAAAAAGTGTTTGCCCCCCAGCTCNATGTGAAAAAGTGTTTGCCCCCTTCCTGATTTCTTACTTTTTTCCACACTTAAATGTTTCAGATCATCAAACAAATTTAAACATTAGTTAAAGATAACACAAGTAAACACAAAATGCAGTTTTTAAATGAAGGGTTTTATTAATGAGGAAGAAAAAAATCCAAAGCTACATGGCCCTGTGTGAAAAAGTGTTTGCCCCCTAAACCTAATAACTGGTTGGGCCACCCTTAGCAGCAACTACTGCAATCAAGCGTTTGCGATAACTTGCAATGAGTCTTTTACAANGGTTGATCACACCTGAGTTCAATTTCTGTAGCCACACCCAGGCCTGATTACTGCACACCTGTTCCCAATCTAGAAATCACTTAAGTAGGACCTACCTGACAAAGTGAAATAGACCAAAAGATCCTCAAAAGCTACAGACATCATGCCGAGATCCAAAGAAATTCAGGAACAAATGAGAAAAAA
>NC_065516.1:5183661-5197018 GCF_006386435.1 Epinephelus moara
ATATATATATATATATATATATATATATATATATATATATATATATATATATATATAGAACGATTTACAGCAGCCGAAATTTCTGTGGTTGCACTGTGTGTTAAGCCTCTGCTGGTATAGGTAGCGTACGCGTATCCTCCCTCCAGCATACGGTCTCTGTACTCCCAGATTACCAGCTAACTGCAGCGTTTGCGCTCAGGTTATCTGCAGTGTTTTTTCTCTACACTCTCTTGGGATTTCGCCTCTGCTGGTATAGGCAGCGTATGCGCTCCCTCCCTCCAGCTTACGGTTTCTGTACTCCAGCTAACCACAGCATTTGCGCTCCGGTTATCTGCAGTTTGGACAGGTGCGCATTAGCAGTGTTCCTCCAGTGCCACCATGATGGATAACTCCCATTACTGCACTTCCTGTGGGGCTCTTCTGCAGCCAGATGATGGCCATGATCTCTGCCCTATGTGCTTTGGACCGGAGCACCTGAAGGAGGCACTCTCTGAAAATCCTTGTATGAACTGCAGCTACATGCCCCGGACAGTGAGGGCTGCCAGACTGACAGAGCTTGAACACCCAGAGGGTGAGGGTTACCTCCCCCCATCAGGCCAAATGTCTCCACCCCAACACTGACACTCTAAGCGTCGGGCTGAGGCCACTGCAGCTGCGCCCTCCAGAAAAAAGACAAAGTCTGGCCACGGCAGACTTTCATCAAAGGTGGATCAGCTGTCCGCTGAGTTGGCTGAGATGAGGTCCATGCTCAGGGCCCACAAGTCTGCTGTCCCTTCAGAGGAAGATGAGGTGCTCACTCCTCCAATGCCAAAACTGGTTCCAGAGGATGATGCGCTCTCCCTGGCAGCTTCGGCTACTCACTTCTGTGATAATGGGGAAGATACAGGGGATGAGGTCTTCCAGGCCTCAGAGCCGGGCTCCCACTCCTCAGCGCAGAGTTCACTGGCCGAGAAGGAAGACAGCTCCATGCGTTGTATCACGCGCATGGCCCTAGATCGCCTACACACGGACATACCACAGCAGGCGGACTCAGCTCCTGCCTTCTTCAGGCGCAGGCCAGCCTCCACTGCCTTTGCTGTTCTCCACTCTGAGGACTACCTGAAGGAATTACAGGCCTGTTGGAGGGACACTAGAGCTTGCCCCCGTCTCTCTGCTGATGGTCGAACCCTGGCAACTATGCACGACGCAGCAAGAGTGGGCCTGGATCGTATGCTGGCTATCGAGCCTACCATCGCATCCCTCATCGTTTCCCCTGATGAGGCTCTGCGACGGGATGTTAGGTGCCCTCGTCCCCAGTGTTGGATCATGGATGACCTTCTCACAAGGGCTTGTGATGCTGGAGCACGGGTCTGCTGCATAGGCAACTCCCTATCACACCTCATGCTCACCCTCTCAGCTTCTCTGCAGGAGGGCAATGTGAATGCGGATGCCATGACTTTTTGTGACACGTCACTAGAGGCATTCGGTCTTCTGTCCAGGGAAATCGGACGGATGATGTCCACCATAATTCAAAATCGTCACCAACTCTGGCTTTCACAATTGAATTTGACAGAAGCCTCTAGGAGAACTCTCCGTAGTCTCCCTGTGGAGCCAGGAGAGATATTTGGTCCAACGGCACAGGAAGCGCTAGAGCGAACCATCCAGGCTGGGCAGACCAGGCAGCAGCTTGCAGGTCTTGGACCTATGCCTCCTCCCAACAGACCGAGGGGCTCCGAGGCTGCCTCCCGAGCTCGCTTACCACCACCAGCTCACTCCAGTGGCCGTCGTGAGCCTCAGCGTCCTGTGCAGAGGCCAGCCCGTGACATTCGAGACTCTGCCTGCCTGCCCTCCAGGCAACCTCGAGCCCTGGATCCTGTCCGCCCCCCTTCCAGGACCTCCAGGGGCCGGGGGGCCAGGAACTGAGGCCTCGGGGCCGGCTGTCGGTCCATCAGCAGGTCAATTACTGGGCTGCTCATGCTTCAGACCCGTGGGTGGTTGCCACCTTAACCCACGGGTACATGCTTCAATTCCGACGCCGGCCCCCTACATCCAGCCGGGTCAGAATGACCATCATCAGCGACCCGGCAAAAGCCCTAGCATTGGACCAGGAGTTATCCGCCCTCCTGGCCAAGGGCGCCATCGAGGCTGTAGGCCCCCTGTCACACCCCAGGGGGTTCTACTCAACATACTTCCTCGTGTCAAAAAAGAGCGGCGGATTTCGTCCAGTCTTAGATCTGAGGGGACTGAACAAGTTTTTGAAGGTCATGCCATTCCACATGTTGACAACGGCAATGGTTTATGTCCATAGACCTGAAGGACACTTATTTTCATGTTCCCATTGTCCATCAACACCGGCAGTTTCTGCATTTTGCCTATCAAGGCCGCCTCAGGTGTCCCAAGATACAGAGCATATCCTGTCCCACGTGGCCCACCTAGGCCTCAAGGTAAATATGGAGAAGAGCTGTCTGGAACCATCTCAGACCACAATTTTCATTGGTATAGAACTGAACACTGTAACTATGACAGCTTGTCCGTCCCCCCACCGTGTGGCCGACATCCTGCACCTTCTTCCCCTATTCCAAAGGGGACGTCTGTTGCCCTTGGTCATGTTTCTTCAGCTTTTGGGCAAACTAACATCTGTTTCAGCTGTTGTTCCGCTGGGCTTGCTATCGCTGCGCCCCCTGCAGAGGTGGTTAAACAGCTTCCACTTGGATGCCAGGTAGCACAGGCGCAGGAAGCTCAGGGTGTCGCAGCAGTGTCTCCTCACCTTGGCCCCGTGGAGGGACAGGGCCTACATGACAAGGGGTGTCCCTTTGGGCTCCATTCCATCTCGCAGGGAGACTGTCACTACAGATGCCTGCCCCTTGGGATGGGGTGCAGTGTGGCAGAGCAGGACGGCTCACGGACGGTGGTCTGTGGACGACCGCGCCCAACACATCAATGTGCTGGAGTTGCGAGTGGTGCACCTAGCTCTCAAGCACTTTCTGCCGTACCTGAGAGGCAAGCATGTCCTCATATGGTCAGACAACACCTCAACCGTATATCACGTCAACCATCAGGGTGGGGCCAAGTCTGCACGGCTGCTGCAGGTGTCACAGGTCTCCTGACCTGGGCAGCCCCCCGCTTGATCAGCCTACAGGCAATATATCTACCGGGAGAGCAGAACCACCTTGCAGACTTCCTCTCCCGTCAAAAGCCTCCATCAGGGGAGTGGCGCCCGCATCAGGAGGTGGTGCACACCATGTGAGCCTCTTTGGCAGAGCAGAGGTTGACCTCTTTGCCTCAAAGGTGTCAACACACTGCCCTGGGTGGTTCTCCTTGGCAGAGACGACCAGCCCTCTAGGCCAGGATGCTCTGGCTCACCCTTGGCCAGAGGGTCTTTTATATGCCTTCCCACCGCTTCCTCTGATTCGGCCAGTACTTCAGAGAGTTCTTCAGGAGGGTCACAAGATTCTGCTGGTGGCCCCCATCTGGCTGGGGAGGACATGGTTTCCCCTGCTGCACAGACTCTGTTGCGGCACGCCGTGGTGCCTCCCCAACAGGAAAGATCTCCTGTCCAAGCTAGGGGGTCGGATCTGGCATCCCAATCCCCAACACCTCCAACTGTGTGTGTGGCTGCTGGAGGGCCCAAATCGCTGCTGAGCAGCTGTGTGGACCCTGTCAGGCATATCATAATGAATGCCAGAGCACCATCCACTCGTTTGCAGTACAACAATAGATGGAAGCTATTTTACAACTGGTGTATGGGTCGGAGTGAAGACCCAATGTATTGCTCTGTGCCTACAATCCTTGAATTCTTGCAGTCCCTCCTAGACAATGGCCGCTCTCCTTCTACTCTGAAAGTGTATGTAGCGGCCATATCGTGTCGACGTACTAGGGTTGACAACGGCACAGTGGGGAGCCACAGTCTGGTGTCCCTCTTCTTGCAGGGGGCTCGGAGGGTGCTTCCTCCAAGAGCCACGAGATCCCCAGCATGGGATCTTCCCCTGGTGCTGGATGCTCTATGCAGGCCTCCCTTTAAACCCTTGGCACAGGCAGAACTGAAGTGGGTGTCATATAAGGCCGCATTCCTCCTGGCCATTCTCTCGGTGAAGTGTGTCAGTGAGCTGCACGCTCTGTCTGTCAGACTCTGTCTCACTCATGTCTGAGGTGGAACTCAGATGGATCAGCGGTCACTCTGTGGCCGAACCCAGCGTTCCTCCCTAAGGTGCTGTCATGCTCGCACCTCAACCAGCCTATAAGGCTTGCACGATTTGACCCTCCATCAGGAGAGAGGGGTGACAAGTTGGAACTGTTGTGCCCAGTGCGGGCCCTAAGAGCATATATTGCAGCTACCACAAGCATTCAACAGTCGGAACAGCTCTTCCTCTGCTATGGCGCCCTAGCAAGGGTTGCGCTCTCTCCAAACAGCATCTGTCACACTGGATGTCATCCGCAATGCATATGGGGCGAGTGACCGTCCCCTGCCATCCGGTGTTAGGTGCCACTCTACCAGGAGTGTCGCCACATCTTGGGCGGCCCTGAGAGGAGTATTCCTGGAGGACATTTGTGCTGCTGCCTCATCATCACCAGACACTTTCTCCAGGTTCTACAGGGTGAATGTTGCCACTCCCCATCCACTGGGTGTGGTCCTCTTACCAGAATCCTCCGATTCTACTCATTGAGGTTTGTAATCTGGATTCCTCGTGACTTTGCTGGTATGAGTTATTCAGTGCTTAAAGCACTGCCTCTGGCGTTCAGCAGGGATGAAATAGAATTAAAGTTACTAATGTAACTACGGTTCTATGAATCCCGAATGACCGCCAGAGCACTCTGTCACTCAGAATCCTCGTGTTGTCGCGAGAAGATTCTGTAGGAAATGATCCTCTGATGTCATCGGACGATATAGTCTCTTTCGGGTTATCCAGGGGTCACAGGTGACATTGTTGGTATACATACTCGAACTGCGCATGTGCAAAGGGGAATATTCAGTGCTTAAAGCACCGCCTCTGGTCATTTGGGATTCATAGAACCGTAGTTACATTCAGAATTTTCGTTTTATAGACACAGATATCTGTCCACACTGCTCACAAAACACCACAAATAGCTATATGCATGCCACATGGAACTGCACACCTATTAAACAATTATGGCAGGACATCACTGACAACCTTCTTTCTTCTTCTGGGCTGCCACATTCCACTCTCACTCTGCTTACTTGGCGACATATCCACTATAAACCTCAACAATCTCGCAGAATACTCTCCATTGCCCTAACCATCGCCAAGAAAACTGTCCTCATGTCCTGGAAAACAAGGAACCAAATCTCCATCTCACACTGGAAGAATCTACTAATCGAATACATATCAATGGAAAAACTATCTGCTTCAATTAAAAAACAACCTGCAGATTTCGACATAACCTGGAACCTATTCATCAATATCCTCAGTCCATAATACTCCCACCCCAATTTCACCTCCTCACTTACCAGCTCCTTTTGCTTGTGCACCACCCACAACATACATGCACACCATCATTCACACACACCACACACAGAAATTGCAAACATACACCCAATGAATATATAGAATCCTACCCCCCATCCACCTTATTGATCTCCTTTTTTTATTTTTTTACATTTTTATTTTAACTTTCTTCCATCATCCCTAATTTACTCACATAGAAGTGACTGATTATTACATTTTATTATATTACATTATATAACAATATATTATTTTATTATATTTAATTTGACTTTATATTATTGTTGTTATTATTATTATTATTATTATTATCACCGATATCATGATTATCATCATCGTTACAATGGGTATACATTCATTATGTTTACCCATTTCTTTCTTCTCAGTTTCGAGAGAAAAAAGTCATTGCATATGTATTTTTAAAACATCCAAACTAACTCACTTCCTAAAAGTAGTCATCACCCCATATATTTATCGATGAAGCCAGAAGAAAGTAATCAATTAACTAAACTTCATAATTGCCTTAAAGACATAAAAACCTGGATGAGCACCAATTTCCTGATGTTAAAGAAGCAACAGACAGCATTTTTGCCTATATATATCATTATGACAATAATGTGGGTTACACAGGGTAGTATACACAGTAAAATAGACTTTCAGCGTTTACATAGGTTACTTAATGGCTTTGCAATCTTTGCAATAAGCTTCTGCCACCGGGGACGAATTCTTGCGGAAAAAATCTGCTTTACGGCAGGAAATTCGTCATGTGTTGCCAAACTGGTCGGTCAGCCAATCAGGGACTGGAGCTGGTCCTTATGAGGAACTGGCCGGGGCATGAGATAGTTGAGTCAGGAGCACAATGGCAGATGGACAAAGTTCGGAGATAAGTGAAAAACGGCCTCCCAAAAGAAAATGAGCTAATCTGTCTGAGGAGGCGAGGATGCACAAAAAGGAGAGTGATAAAAGAAGAGGAAAAACAAGAGTAAACCTCAGTCAGGCGTTCAAGAGATGGAGGGAGCTCCATGACCAAAGAGGCTTCAAAACTGACCGATTTCGAACCAGCTAGCTTTCTTTCAAATGGATCAGTAAGTAACACGGCTAAATGTTAGCTAGCCGAGAGAGGACTCTACTGTACTGGCTGCTAGTTCATTCCTAGCTGGCCAGCATGGCAAATCGCTGCAACCAGGGACCGGGTAGCGAGTGTTGGTCGGCTGACATCCTCGTTGCCATTCTATGGCAGCCCTTGGACAGTGATTACCCCCAACCCCCCGCCGCCGCAGCTACTTGGCACCCAGCCTCTCTGACCGGGAGAAGTGGAGTAAAATCCTCTCCTCTGCTCCCGTTTGTCTGGTGAACGCCTCTCCTCTGTCAATACACTCTGCCAGCAGTTTAATAATATTGATGCCAGTTGTAACATTTGAATCTTTTAGTAGTAAGCCATGTCGACATGGAAAGTTGGACCCAGGCCAAACTTAACCGGCTCACGGCTCATGGATGGCTCCCACTACAGAGTTCACGGACCTAAAGACTGAACTCCAGTCCATAGAACACCTCATTAATGAGCTCCTCCAGCGGCAGTCCGTTCGAGGCTCCGGATACTCGGCGGTCTCCGGCCCCGGCGGTGGCGGCGGCTCCTGTCGACATTCCTGGCTCAACCTCCACTCCATCCTGGGCTTGTGTTGTTAAAGGCCGAAAAAAGCGCTCTCTGCCCCTCTACGACCCATTCGGCCCCGGTGTCAACGATGTCACTCTGGCAAACTTTTTCTCCCCGCTGGCGAAACTTCTCACGTTCTCTCCCCCTCCAGCGCGCAGTGCAGCCCGAACTCGGAAGCGCTCCGCGCCCTCCAGTGTCTCCTCACTTTCGGGCTCAGCATCCCCCCCACTGGCATCTCCGGGCTGCAAACGACCCCGTCTTTCACCCCTGCGGTCCACATGGCGTCCTNCCCCCCCCCCCCCCCCCTTCCACGTTATCCAGACCACCTGTTGTCCCGGCACTTCCCCCCACACAAACCGCGGACAAAGTAATCACTGGCCACGCCCCCCTGTGCTCTCCCATTTCACCAAGGCCTCCCAAGATTCCCAACCCGAAACTAGCAGTTTACAATGATAACCTAGGAACTGAAAAACCAGAACTCTTAATAATTGGCGATTCAATCATCAGATTTGTCCAACTTCCGGGTGCTATCACCTATTGTCTTTCAGGTGGCAAGACAGCTGATTTTATCGAGCTCATTCCTGCACTTCTAGACCTCCATCCCTCTGTCAACACAGTCATAGCTCACACTGGCACAAATGATGTCACGTCTAGGCAATCATCAAAACTGCAGGCAGAGCTGGAGTCCCTGTCCTACACAATTGAGAGCCTGGGGAGGCGCTGTGTCCTGTCTGGGCCCATTCCCACCCTGCAGGGCAGCACGGAACGTTTCAGTCGTCTCTTCAACCTCCACCTGTGGATGCAGAACTTTTCTTCAGCTACTGGTCCTGGTTTTGTGAGCCATTTTTGGTCCAGACATGACTTCTTCAAAGCGGACGGACTGCATCCTAACAGGAAGGGATCAAGGAGGCTGACCACAAATTTTATTGATTTTATTGCCTTTTGCTCGAACTGACATCTTTCCCAGCAGGTCCCCACTCAGCACTCTGGCTCAGCCTCATTTAGCTCCGCCCTTGACCATGTGGGCCCTGCCGGTACTAGTGTCCGTTCCAATTCAACAGCAAGCTCCAGCTTTAATTCCGCCGACAGCTCTTTTATTCCTGTGAGGATCTCTGAGAGGCAGTGTGTAAAATCAAATGTGCGCTCTCCGCACAGGTCCAGCCTTGTTGCAGTTAATATCACCTCCCCAGTCCCCATCAAAAGCTCAGCCCAGTTCTGCTTACTTAATGTAAGATCTCTCTCCAACAAGTCTTTTATTTGTCAGGATTTTATTGTTACACACAATGTTGATTTCTTCCTGATCACTGAGTCATGGCTAAATCCTGATGACTGTGCCCCCCTCATTGAATCATCTCCTCCTGGCTACTCATTTTTCCACCAGCCTAGAATGACAGGCAGAGGAGGGGGGCTCGCTGTTATCCATAGAAGTGGGTTTACCTGCTCCCCCATCACGCTGGGCTCTTTTTCCAGCTTTGAGTGTCTCAGCTTCATTTTAAAGAACGAACTGCCATTTTTGTGTTTTAATTTACAGGCCCCCTAAATCAACTGCTGGTTTTTTACAGGAATTTTCAGATCTTTTATCTCTCATTATGTCACAACATGACAGAGTTCTGATTTTAGGGGATTTTAATATTCATGTCTGCTGTCCATCTGCCTCCTCGTTTATCTCTAATTTCATTACTCTTATAAACTCTTTCAATCTGACTCAATCTGTAAAGCAACCAAGCCATGATAAAGGACACACCCTGGACTTGGTCCTCTCCAACGGGTTCTGCTTGGAGGATGTGTTTTTGACTGATTTTGTGGCCTCTGATCACAACACAGTACTTTTCAAGGCTCCTCACCTCTCTCCAGTCCCTACACCCACCTCACAAATCCGCTCTCGTCCTCTTAGCTCACTCTCTGCTCCAACTTTTTGCCATGCCTTTTCTTCAATGCGTGGTGCTATCAGTAACCATCTACAACTCCCTCTCTCTGTAGATGAATTGGTCAGTGATTTCAATAACTCCTGCACTACTATTTTAGACTCTATTGCCCCCGTAAGGTACAAAAAGAAAACTCCTTCTTCATGTCCATGGTTAAGTGACGAGCTTAGGCTTTTAAAGAGACAGTGCAGGAAAGCAGAGCGAAAATGGAAACAGGACAAGCAGAGTGGCTCCCTCGCCTCCCTTAAAAGTCTCATGTCGTCTTATCAACATGCTATCAAAGTGGCTAGAAACGCTTATTTCGCTAACCTGATCGCTAACCAGGGCCATAATCCCAGAGTACTTTTTAAAACTATTTATTCTGTGACTCGACCTGCACCCAGCCAGGCTCCTGACCCCTCTCCAGAGAAATGTGAAGAAATTCTTCTTCATTTTGTAAATAAGATCGTGCAGATCCGACAGCAGTTTGGCACTGTTCTTAGAGAAGCTGACACAGACTCACACCTCCACTTTCCTTTAACTCATTTTAACAAAATTTCCCTGTCCTCCCTGGAGCGCATAGTTGCAGCATCAAAATCTTCCACCTGCCTCTCAGATTGCTTGCCCACTTGGTTTTTAAAAACTGTGTTTCAGACGGTTGGTCCTGATGTTTTAGCCATTGTTAACCTCTCTCTGTCCACTGGCACTTTTCCATCCTGTTTTAAACACGCCCTGGTCTATCCACTTTTAAAAAACCCCACTTTGGATGCCTCAGTTTTGAATAATTTTAGACCGATCTCCAAGTTGCCATTTTTAATCAAAGGTTTTATAAAAGGTCGTCTCTACTCAGCTGATTGCCTTTTTAGACAACAATGAATTGTTTGAGAAGTTCCAATCAGGCTTTCGCTCCCAGCACAGTACTGACACTGCTCTTATCAAGGTCACAAATGACTTGTTGCTGGCGGCTGACTCGGGGCTCTGTTCAATTTTAATTTTACTTGATCTCAGCTCAACCTTTGATACGGTGGACCATGTTACCCTAATTAGCCATCTGGAACACCTTATTGGCATCAGTGGTGTGGCGCTCGAGTGGTTCAAGTCTTATCTATCAAATAGGTCCTTCTCTGTGTCTCTTGGTGATGCCTGTTCCTCTCATGCTCCCCTTTTCTGTGGGGTCCCCCAGGGGTCAATTCTGGGGCCCATCCTTTTTTCCATCTACATGTTACCCCTGGGGAGAATCATTCAAAGGCACAACATTAATTTTCATTTATATGCAGATGACACCCAGTTATATGTACTGTTGAAACCTGGTTCTTCAGATGTTTCCCATATTCTCTCATGCCTGGCAGATATAAAAACATGGATGTCCAACAACTTTCTCCAGCTAAATGATTCAAAAACAGAGGTTATCCTTTTCCCCCCATCTAGCTCCAGCACCTGCATTCCCGACAGTCTCCCCTCTAGCCTTGGTTTCCAGAAAGAAGCTCGCAATCTTGGTGTCTTGTTTGACTCAGAGCTATCTTTTGATTCACAGGTAACCAAGGTAGTGCAATCCTGTTTTGGGCAGCTGAGACAGCTAACAAGAATCCGTTCTTTCCTCTCTTCCATCGACTTGGAGAAGGTTGTCCATGCTTTTATCTCTTCAAGATTAGATTACTGTAATGCCCTGTATTCTGGGATCAGCAAGGGAAACATCCGTAGATTGCAACTTATTCAGAATGCTGCTGCCAGGTTTTTAACAGGTACAAAGAGAAGTGACCATATCTCTCCAACCCTTGCTGCTCTCCACTGGCTGCCTGTGAGTTTTAGAATTGATTTTAAGATTTTACTAATTGTTTTAAAAGCCCTGAATGGTCAGGCTCCTGCCTATATCCGTGACCTGCTTTTACCCTACGAGCCCGAACGCTGCCTGAGATCCGCCGGCACAGCTTTACTTATGGTCCCGAGGTCCCGTCTCATTACAAAAGGTGACCGGGCCTTCGCTGTCCGCGCTCCACAGCTTTGGAACTCCCTGCCCGGTGATCTCAGGCAGGCTAGCTCAGTGACTTCTTTTAAATCTCTTCTAAAGACTCACTTTTATCGATTGGGCTTCTCTTAATTTTGTTTTATTATCATTGCATGATTACCTTGTTGAGGATGCGTGATTTTAATTTTTCTAAATTTTAATTCCAATTTTATTCCTTGGCGGTTTTATTATGTTTTTTTTCTTTGTTGTTGTTGTCAGGCAATTGTATTTGATATCTTTTTATTCCTGTTTTTATTTCTGTTGCACAGCACCTTGTAACATGCTTTTGAAAGGGGCTATATGGCAGTGTGATGGTCTGGGGCTGTTTTGTTGCTTCAGGACCTGGAAAGCAAGGCAAGTTTATTTGTAGAGCACAATTCGTACACAAAGTAATTCAAAGTGCTTTACAGAACAAGAAAATGCATTAAAATCACAATACAAAATAAAAACATAAATAATCATTATAAAATGAACTTTAAAAGAGAAGAGTGCAGATAAGATCCTTTCAGTCATATGCACAGTGAAATAGAGCTGTTTTGAGCCTAGATTTGAACATTGTCAGAGTAGAGGCCTGTCTCACATCTTCAGAAAGACTGTTCCAGATTTTAGCTGCATAAAACTGGAATCCTGATTCCCCATGTTTAGTCCTGACTCTGGGCACCAGCAGGAGGCCGGTCCCTGAGGTCCTCAGAGTCCGAGATGGTTCATATGGCACTAACATGTCAGAGATGTACTTTGGTGCTAGGCCGTGGAGAGACTTGTACACAAGCAGAGCTGCTTTAAAGTCTATTCTCTGAGCCACAGGAAGCCAGTGTAGAGACCTGAGCACAGGACTAATGTGCTCGTACTTCCTGGTTCTGGTCAGGACCCGAGCAGCAGCATTCTGGATGTACTGCAGCTGTCTTACGGCCCGTTTGGAGAGGCCAGTGAGCAGGCCGTTACAGTAGTCTAACCTACTAGAGACAAATGCATGGATAAGTCTCTCCAAGTCAGGTTTAGACACTATACCTTTGATTTTGGCAATGTTTTTTAGATGGTAAAAAGCTGCTGATGTTATTGATTTGATGTGGCTGTTAAAGTTCAAGTCTGAGTCCATTATTACCCCGAGATTTCTAACCTGATTTGTAGGTTTTAGAGAGAGAGACTGGAGGTGACTGCTGACACTTTCTCTTTGTTTCTGTGGACCAAATACGATGACTTCAGTCTTGTCTGAATTTAGCTGGAGAAAGTTGTTTTGCATCCACACACTGACCTGTTGGATGCAGTGACAGAGTGAATCCACTGGTCCATATTCACCTGCTGTCAGTGAGACATAGATCTGAGTGTCATCTGCATAATTGTGGTAGGACACATTATTACTTTGTATTAACTGGCCTAAAGGCAGCATGTAGAGGTTGAACAGAAGGGGTCCCAGGATTGACCCTTGGGGCACCCCACAGGTCAAGGCCATGTGGTCTGAGACACAATTACCAATTTCAACAAAGTACTTCCTGTCTTCTAGATAGGACTTCAACCAATTTAGGGCTGTGCCAGAGATGCCCACCCAGTCCTCTAGTCTCTGTGAAAGGATCTCATGATCGACAGTGTCAAAAGCAGCAATCAGATGTAGCAGGACTAAAACTGAGACTTTGCCTGCGTCAGTGTTCAGGCGGATGTCATTTGTCACCTTAATAAGAGCGGTCTCAGTGCTGTGATGGGGTCTAAAACCTGACTGGAAAACATCAAAGGAGTTGTTCTTTAGGAGAAAGTCGGTAAGCTGTTGGTAAACAACTTTCTCAAGGACTTTGCCTAAAAACGGCAGATTTGAAATGGGCCGGTAGTTGTTCAGTACTGTGGCATCAAGACTGCTCTTCTTTAGGAGAGGCTTTATGACCGCAGTTTTCAAGGCCTTTGGGAATGTTCCAGATTGTAGTGACATGTTAACTATGTGAGCGAGTGGTGGTAACAAATTGCTCAGCACAGACTTTAGAAATCTAGTGGGTAACACATCGAGGCAGCATGTAGACGAACTCAGACTGGTGATGATCTCTTGGACAGTTTTGTCAATTACAGGTGCAAAATGAGTCAGCTCTAAGTGTCTAGGTGGCTGCAGGGTTGTTATTGGTGTTGTGGAATTGATGGCATTTTTAATGGTCTGAACCTTCGCAGTCGCAAAAGAATACTGCAAACTCATTACACTTAGATGTGGAGATCAGTTCCAACGGCAGTTGAGCTGGAGGGTTTGTTAATCTGTTCACTGTTGCAAATAAGACACGCGAGTTGTTACTGCAGTTTCCAATAATTTCAGAAAAGTACCTCTCCCTCGTTCTACGTAAGATCCGGTTGAACACGTACAACTTTTCTTTATAAATTT
>NC_065516.1:5200100-5204084 GCF_006386435.1 Epinephelus moara
CACTTTTTCACACAGGGCCATGTAGCTTTGGATTTTTTTCTTCCTCATTAATAAAACCCTTCATTTAAAAACTGCATTTTATGTTTACTTGTGTTATCTTTGACTAATGTTTAAATTTGTTTGATGATCTGAAACATTTAAGTGCGGAAAACATGCAAAAAAGTAAGAAATCAGGAAGGGGGCAAACACTTTTTCACACCACTGTATGCAGGAATCCTGAGGTTAATTTCAATACCTTTTTAAGACTTTTTTAAGACCTTCTCAAAAAACCTTAAGACCTCCCCGCCACTTCAAGCTGTCTTTAGCAGCAACGCATCTATAACTTACTAAACAGCTGTAGTTTGCAATTAAATCTATGGAGCACAAACATACAACAGAACTCAGATAAGATGAGAAGGAATAAAGCTTGAAAGAATAAATTAAACCAAAGGCAGGTTTATTAAAATACACCTTAGGTCATAACAAGTAACACAGCTCTACAGCTCAACATCAACTATTCAAGGCCAACTTCCTGAAAACAACAATAACTGAAATTACAATATTACACCAATATCAAAACTCAGGACATGTGCCTCAGTTCGTGTGTTTTGCCTTCCATCAACTTGCATTTCCCCATTTTTATTGTCTTTTGCTCCTCTGTTTGGCTTTATTGTCTTTTGCTCCTCTGTTTGGCGCCTGGACGTGCGCCGTCGCGTGATGTCGCACAGGTACACGCACAGTCCCGAGTGGCAGTCCGAGTGTGCCTACCTACACATCGTTGTTTGAGTGGCAGTCCGAGTGTGCCTACCTACACATCGTTGTTTGTAATAGTTGCGAGGAGGAAAATAAATCATACATTCATGGATACTTTTTGTCAAAGCTTGAATGCCAAGAAAATTTAATACTTCATAAAATCGCGATTAAGACTTTTTAATACTTTTTAAGGGCCTTAATTTCCTGACATTTGATTTATCAACTTTTAATACTTTTTAAGAACCCGCGGACACCCTGTGAGGAGTTAAGTATAATGTGTGTGTGTGTATATTCTGGCAGTAGGCACTCATATATGGAATGACTGAGCTAAAGGGTCTGTCCTCACAGGAGGTTGAGCAGGAATATCTCTCTGGTCCAGCTTATGATCAAAGGTAAGGGTGGATAATTATATTTTCAAATGCAATTTGAAGTAAAATATCAACTTGGCAATAACTGTGTTCTCTGTTACCAGTTTAGTGAAGTGGAAGACTTCATACAGAAGCTTGCAAAGAGAAGGAAGATCAAGGAATGGAATTTCCATTAAAAATGGGAAGAAAAAAAACTTGTCTCTCTGACTATTTATTTCTTATCGATTGTTTTTTGTACATTTTTATATATTCATGCATGTTCAGTTTAAAATGTTTAATCTGTCCCCACAGTAAGTGTTTTATGTTTTTGTAATCTTTAATATCTGGTGAGGAGTCAGTCAACTCAGCTTTATTTATCAATCATACAATAACAGAGGTCTGTTAATCTTTTAGGGCACTTTGTACATGCTTTGTTGTACATGCAATTGTTATTATTTCTGGGTGTACTTAATTATTATTATACCATTATACTAAATTATAAACAGTGTTGGGCAAGTTACTAGTTAAGAGTAATTAAATTACTAGTTACTACATTCCCTCAAAAAATAAATAATAATAAACAACACAGAACAAACTCTAGCAGGACAGCGGAGCGTCCCGACACTGTGTAGCCCAGGACGGGTGTTTAAGTGTGGGTGAGAGGAGCAGAGAGGACCGCTGGGGTCAGGTGGGGCGGGCCAACACTGCCTTACCGGCAATGGTAATGAACCTGGGCTTGTAACTATAATCTAATTACTATTACTAATTAATGTCTCCTATTTTTGATAATCAAATCACAGTAATGCGTTACTACTCAACACTGATTATAACTATTTAATAAAAAAGTAGTATTTGGGTACAGCAAAAAATAAAAATAAACAGTGAGTGAGCTTTTAATAAAAAATCAGGTAATCGCAGCCTCCGCTCGGTAAATTAAATGGTCCTAAAACTACAGTCCTGAAACTGCAGCCTCTGTTATTGCAGCCTCCGTTCGGTAGGTGGCGCTGTGACGAAAATTGAAGGGTCCTAAAACTGCGGTCCTGAAACTGCAGCCTCTGGTACTGCAGCTTTCCATTATTGTAAGATCCTGGATCATATCCACATCAGCATTCAAAAGCCCCTTTTACACACTGCCTCTTCAAGGCAGAAATATCACACCAGTCTTTAGAAAAGGTAAAATCAGAGAATGCAAGGACAGAGTCATCTCGCCTTGTAGCTGGCAGCGCAGGTAGTAACAGCGCCAAAACAACATCTGTGTAAACGGGACAGCTGACACCACAGGATCATAGGCGGCATGCATGCGATGCTCTGATGATGTGTTAAGCATGTGACCCACTGCAGGAGATTCAAAAAGTAGCTAATAGCAGTTAGCAGCTAACTCAAAGAGGAACAGCAGCTGTAAATGTCAACATATAGTTAAAACAATGACATCCTGGAGCTCCTTACCCTCTGAGCAGAGAACGAGATCAGCCGCCATATAACAGGGACGGTAAATGATTGTTATTGACATGTTATTTCATTGTTATTGTTTATAAAGTGCTGTTAATGCACAAGTTGTATTTCACACTAGTGGCCTTCACTGTTGTGTTACCTGTCACACCCATCACTTCTGTTTTGTCTCCCCAGCTCCTCCAATCCACATGTCAAAGTATCCTTAAGGCCCTGACACACCAAGCCGACGGTTGGCTTTTCGGCCAATTGAGCATGTTGAATCGGTGGCAGAACTTGTCGGTGAGAGAGATCACTCTGATTGGCTATTCAGTTTTTATTTCCTCGCCCCTGTAGCAAGTGAATCTGCCTGTAGTGAACCCGGGGCTAACCGGTGCTTCCTCCTCAGGCTCCATTTCACTCAGCTGCCCAACAGACCCGCTGCTTTTTTCCACTTTAACCTGAATAACAAACCGGGGCCAGCTGTGAGGCTAGTGGAGCGTTAGCCGCAGCATGACCGAAGGGAAGCGCGTCCAATTAGCCTCTGCTAGCTTCCCAGCTAGCCCCGGCTGTCCATTTGGATCCAACCGAAGCACCAAGCCCCGGTTTGTTATTCAGTGGGAAGAGAGTGAAGTGGAGCCTGTGGAGGAAACACTGGGACCGTCTGGATGTGATAGTCCATGGAGGTGCTGCGGTGCTCGGCTGCACAGATAGGAAGCCCCTCGGCTGAAAGGATGTACCACTCTCTCACTCCGCTACTTTGTTTATCTCATGCATTCCTCGGACTTCCGGTTTCCCTTTTAGCGTTATTTCCTCTCACGCAGGCGCAGAACATACGTGCTACTTGGCCGTGGGATGTAGTTTTTGTAGTGTGTTCAAATGCAACTGACACAGGGCGACATGAGGCGACGTAGACGACTTAACAGTTGGCTTTTGTCGCCGCTAGTTCTTTGATGTCGGTTTGGTATGTCAGCACCTTTAGGCAAGATACTGAACCCAGATTGTTCCTGATGGTTGAGCCAACAGTGTGTGGATGGTTAACTGTGTAGCAGGTGGCACCTTGTATTCTAACCACTGCCACCAGTGAATAAATGTGTGTGTGAATGCATTACATTCTTCCTTTAGAAATACCACATCTACTGGTCTGCATCTGGCCTCAGCTGTTAGTGTGTGCTTGTGTGTGTGTGTGTGTGTGTGTGTGTGTACCCTCTCTGTGGCGTAGACCAGGTCAAAGAGTCCCATCACTGTGACTGAGATTCCTACCGCTGGTCCATTCACCACGGCAACAAGCGGCTTTGGAAAGTCAATGTACGCCTTCACATACTTCCTGTAGAGAAACACAGCAGAAAAAAAGTCTGACCCAAACTGCACTGAAATATTAAAGGGCCAGTGTGTAAAATGGGTTGAAAACAGTGACATCAGTGGTCAAATTCTAGATTGCAGGGCTCACTCGCTCACCCCTCCCGTCGGGTAAATG
>NC_065516.1:5204746-5216466 GCF_006386435.1 Epinephelus moara
GCCCTTGCTATATATAATATATATATATAAAAGCATAATTATAAGGCTACGAAAACCAAACGAATTTTATTTTATAGCAATTATACACTTATATAAACATATTAATGGGTAGAATATTCAGATTCAGATTCAGATTGACAATAAACCATGCCAAATATTACACACTGGCCCTTTAATGTCCTAAAGTGAGATACTACAGGTTTTTCATGGCATTAGTTTGTTAGGGATGTTGTGATGTTGCGATCGCCTTGTGTGACTCTCTCTCTCTCTCTCTCTCTCTCCCCCCAACCCCTTACACACTGTTCAAGGCAGGAATATCACGCTGTTACTTTGCCTTGCCATTGTGCATAAACTCACAGGATTGACAGAATCACAGGATTGCAGATTGCGAGGACAGAGTTGTCCTGCCTTTGAATCTGCAGTGGAGGTAGTTACAGGACTGATGACATGTTTAGCCGCATGTCATCATTTAATCGCTGGCCGTCCAGGTGTTGTCCAGCAAACAATGTGGGTTTCATTAACCATTGGCAAACTTTCTGGGGAAAACCTAGTCTTATTAGGAGAGACGGCATTCATCCCACTTTGGATGGAGCTGCTCTCATATCGAGAAATCTGGCAAAGTTTATTAGTAATCCAAAACCCTGTCAACCCAGAGTTGAGATCAGGACTCAGAGTCGCAGTCCTATATGCTTCTCTGAGCTTCTAGTGCAGCTACCCACCCATAGTTCTATACAAACAGTGTCTGTCCCCCGACCACCCAAATTATCTAAATCTAAAATTAAACAAAGAGGAGTTGTGCATAACAACCTCATAAATATTAAAACCTCTTCTGTGACAGAAAGACAAAACAGGAGAATTAAATGCGGACTGTTAAATATCAGGTCTCTTTCATCTAAAGCAGTGTTAGTAAATGAATTAATATCAGATAATCATATTGATTTACTCAGCCTCACTGAAACCTGGCTGTGTCAAGATGAATATGTCAGTCTAAATGAATCCCCTCCTCCCAGTCATAATAATACCCACATTCCTCGAGGCAGCGGCCGAGGAGGGGGAGTTGCAGCCATTTTTAACTCTAGTCTGTTAATCAGCCCTAAACCTAAACTAGATTATAATTCATTTGAAAGCCTCGTTCTTAGTCTTTTACATCCGACCTGGAAAACCTCGCAGCCACTTTTATTTGTTATAGTGTACCGTGCTCCTGGCCCGTATTCTGAATTTGTATCTGAATTCTCAGAGTTTTTATCCAGTTTAGTTCTTAAATCAGATAAAGTTATTATTGTAGGCGATTTTAACATTCATGTCGACGTTGATAATGACTCCCTGGCTACCGCGTTTATCTCATTATTAGACTCCATTGGCTTCAGTCAGGGTGTACATGAACCCACTCATTGTTTTAACCATACCCTCGATCTAGTTCTGACGTATGGAATTGAAATTGATAACCTAATAGTCTTTCCACAGAATCCCTCGCTATCGGATCATTTGATTACTTTTGATTTCTTTTTACTTGATTACACGCCACTCAGCAACAGTTACTATTCTAGATGTTTATCAGATACTGCTGTTGCAAAATTTAGGGAAATGATTCCTCTGTTGTTAAATTTAATACCATGTGCTTCAGTAACAGAGGTTTCCCGTACCGACTTTAACCTCTCCCGAATTGATCGCTGTTTTTTTCCCCATTAAAGGGTTTTTTTGGGGGAGTTTTTCCTTGTCCTTTGCGAGGGTCCTATGGACAGAGTCATATGCTGTAAAGCCCTGTGAGGCAAATTGCAATTTGTGATATTGGGCTTTATAAATAAAATTGATTGATTGAATTGATTGACTGAGTCGGTGTTTGTGCAAAAGGGACGGCTGGTGGGACAGGTCCATAGACCTAGACTGTGTCCCTGTGTGGGACTGTGTCTCACACAAGTGTGATGTTTTGATGACGTGTTATATGTGTGACCCACTGTGGGAGATTTAAAAAGTAAGAAGTCGTAGTAAGCAGCTAGCTCAAAGAAGAACAGCAGCCAAAAATGTCCAAAAATAGTGAAAAGAAAGAGGTCCAGGAGCTCCTCACCCTCCAAGCAGAGTATGAGATATAGACGTATAATAGAGATGGTAAATGATTGTTATTGACATGTTAGGTCATTGTTTTTGTTTATAAAGCACTGTAGATGCATATGTTTTATGTCACACTGGAGGCCAACGCTGTTTGGTTACATGTGACACCTGTAATGCCTCTTTTGGCTCTGGGATGCTAGCATGCTGTCTATAATCACACAGCAACAAATGCAAAGTTAGTGTAAAGAAGGGACTTAGCGGCTCTATAGCACCATCTATGTGTAAAATGGCTTTTGTTGATCATAAGACTACTGCTGCAGGAGTGTGAGCACAGCAACTGGAGCACCCACAGTGACAGGGCTAACTCTTAGCATCATACAGCTAACTTTTCCCAACTTTTATTAATGGGCTTTATGACAGAGTCCAGCCGTTTTGGTGTTGGTTTGAAATAGTTGGGACTGTATAATAGCTCAGTGTCTGATGTTAGCCACTGCTGCTGTTTTAGCTCGTTATTGCTCTAATTGGCAGAGAAACCAGGAGGAGAATGACTCCTCCAGCGCCGTGTTAAACAGCAGCAACAGCTGATCGTGGCCTATCATGGAGTGATGCCTGCAAACTAGTTGAGGCAGACAACTCGAGCTGCACTGATTCATACACACGTCATAACTCACTCCCCATATGTAATCTATAAAACAAGATCAATATGCTGGTGAGCTCTCTCATTATCAGAAGGTCAGCTGATCAAGCAATGAACAAATCAGTGATCACCTGAGCAGCTCTCCACTCTGTTTGGCCATCGCCTCCACCCCGCCCGCTGGGATGTTGGTGAAGTTGGACAGGTCGTTCCCACTGCAGTAGAAATCCCCAGTTCCTGCAGAGAAGAGTGAAATATTCCTTTAATGCAATCCTGAACGTCACCATTCCATTTGTGGTGTTTTATTTTTAGTGGTACAAACTACGTTGTGCCTGAGAAACAGTGATGCATACTACTGCATTGCTGGGGCTTTCACAGTAGATTTGCCCTGGTTCTACAAAACCGCCCATATGTACATGTCCATTTGTGTGATTACCATCAGTAAGTTTAAGTGCTATAAGGATCACTGACAGCTCTTTAACCTGAAACCACTTGCAGTGTGCATATTGATCTCCTAGCACACAACCAAGGACATGCAGGTCATTTTCATAGAGACTTTATTCTAAAGGAATGGAATAATTTGTTTTCATTTATTTTTTTAACTGTAGCCAATGGCTTCTACACTGCATTAGGGGCTGTGTCCACCAAAGTGTTTTTTTTTTTCTGAGGCCTGCATATTTTCTTTTTAAGCTTCGCAATAAGAGCGCCACATGAATTCTGTGCTGAGCTCTGCCGGTTGGGCTATTTTTTAATTCAGAACTCAGAGAGTTGAAAAATGTTCAACTTTGGATAAAAACAGTGCACTCATCACTGTCACTTCAGCGGTTCAGTGGAGGAGGGACAAATATCGTGAAGATAAACCATCACAACTTACATGTACTGTACTTACATGAGTGCTGAACAACAACAGAGGATATATATATATATATATATACATACACATATATATACGTGTATGTGTGTGTGTATTTAAGCAATATCACGCGAGAGGGAGTGATGTTATACTCGTATATCGTCACGGCTGTGATTCGGTCATAGGCACGAGGCCGATGTGCAGGTAACCATAGCAACCATAGTGCCTCACTAAAGACACACACCCACATTCACACGCTGCACAAATCTAAATTGGCTACAACAATTGTCATTATTATTATTATTGTAGGTATAAAATATACATATACATATACATCCAATATCTATCATTAATCTTCTAACTGGTCAATCACTGCAGTCTAACGTCAGTTTTTTTCAGACCAGAGGCAGTTTAAAGATGAAATAACATTGCATTTGAACCAAAATTATGTCTCATATTAGTTATTTCACTAGTAAGAAGCTGTGTAATACGTGGGATAACGTAAAGTGAGCTGGTTATTATGGATAGAACCCGGACGCGGAGCGGAGGGCTTCTATTCGTCCTGTCGGGGTTTATTTCACTATTTAACAACCTGCTCACTCGATATTATCCCTAATGTACACCTTACCTGTGAAAAGTGATTCCATGGGATCTGGTTTGTATGTTCCGCTCATTTGAACATCCATAAGCAGCACAAAAGTCAGTCTTCTAACTGAAAAAGATGCCAGTCTGCTGAAAACATTAAGTAGAATTTGTATTTGGGTAGTAAAACTGGCATTTTTAAAATGTCCAAGCATCCTGTGTCATAGCTACATGTGTGACGTTTTTAACAAATCAAACCGTTTGGAAATCGGTCGAAAATTCAGTGAATAATTCTACTTTCAGATTGTGGAGTACCTCTTTCCTCCATAGACGTACATGCACTACCGCCTCTGCTAGCCCTGTACCAAGATGGTGGCGCTTTAGGCACGCCCCTCCACAGTCAATGCGGCGTCTATGTATATATGTCTATGTTCGGGATGAGTGTATCTCTCTGCTGGTATGCTCAGATTGACGATTGGACCCACGGTTTGGGAATTTAAAGGAGGAGTTCGAGGCATTTCAATGCCATGTTAATCTGCCTGGTCTCACAGCATGTCTCTCCCTTTCTGTGCTCCTGTCTGCTGCATGCATCTCATTAATCGTCATAACAACAATATGAGCGTTTTCCATCTCTCACATACGACGACAGCCTTTATTACTGATAATACTGTTGCTACTTTTGTGATTATGACTGTTAAATACATATTGTAACGTACTGTAATCTTATACACACACATAGTGCTCAGTAATTGTAGCACATGTAGTACGCAGCATGACAAGTGACTTACTTATCAGTCGAGTCACCCACACAAACACATAAACAAAACCACACAATCACACACTCCCCAGCAGCCACCTCCCATGGCACGGGGGGTTCATTTCTTCAGCAGTTTCGATTTCAGAAGCCATCAACATTCCACTTCCAAATCATGATGTCTGCCTTTTCCATGGTAAATTTACTACTCAGACTACAGTACATGTCAAGTGTTTTGCTTGCTTGCTGTATTAACCCCACACTTGAAGGGGTGTACCAACGCTGAACATTAAAAGCTGGAATCCACTCAAAGACCAGGCCGTTGTTCCTTTTTTTTCTCTTTTTATTTTTTCTTTGGTTTTTGCCCAGAATAGTGCAGAAGAAGGAAAACAGTTTCTTTTTTCCTTTCTTACAGCCTTTTTCCCTCAGCAGGTGAAAAACCGGCGGTCCGTTCAGCTCTTTGTTGGTACTTTTTACACGCTCTGTGGGGAAACCAAACTCCTCTGCTCTGCAGTGGCGTCTCTTTGTTCTGCTTGACTTGACACAGCTGAGTAATTAACGTGCTTGCACCCCAGCTGATGAGCCGGGAGCACTCACCGCTGTAATTATGCGTACCCATAAATAAACTACTTTGATTGTGCAAACTGGCTGGCCGAACTATACCGAATTATATATAAAACTTATCTGGGGCTACCTAGGTGAATACGGGTGCAGACGTGCTCTACCAAGTACTCTATAATAAGAATACAATATTTACAAACGGGGTTTGGCTGGTTGTCATGCGTGCCGCAAGGCCGCCGCGGTTGCGGGCTCGCGCATCAGCTGACGAAACAGCTGTTCGCCGCTACAGTACATCTTGGGCAGAGTACACATACATAAAAGAAAATAAAAAACTTGTTTTATCGACATTTCTATTATTACGAATAATTCGCACTGCCTTCGTGAGCTGAAGGCCAAAACGGCGAGACTCCGAGGTCCCGCCCAACGCTGCTTGCATCTTTAATTTAAATTGAGTCTAGTAGGATCGCTGATGGTGACTTTGGGACTGTTTCTTGGAAAACAGGGTCCAAGTTGAAAAATACAGAAGTCACCCTGTAATCCTTTTTTTTCCCTTCTTCATTAAAGTGTGTAGCCTACCTTGTGTTCTTATTGCCCTTCTGTGCTCTGCATTTAACAATAAACAAGTATTTAATCAAACTAATAATATCATAACTATAAATCTTATTTTTAAAGCACTAAAATCAGGATAAATGAAGTAATTTGCACACACACAAAAAAAAGGGCTCTAATACTTCATATCCCACTGTTGAGCCACCCTAAATCACTTCAGGGGAAACCATTGCAACAGCCCTAGTGTGAAAAATTCATTAGGTACATTAAGTTCATGACATTAAGGATTTACTAATTAAAAAGTCGTTTCATTCATTTTTGAAAAGGCTTTTGATCAAAGAAATGAGAGTACATCTAAAAATGTCCAGAATATTTTAATTTTGGTACCTCTTTGGTAAATTGGGTTAAGGTGTTATATAATAATCCATAAACAATGGCTATCTTTCACAAAGTTTTTCATTATCTAGGGGAGTCAGACAGGGTTGCCCCCTATCCCCATATTTATTCTTACTGGTAATAGAAACATTAGCGATAAAA
This sequence comes from Epinephelus moara, assembly GCF_006386435.1. Classification (NCBI taxonomy): domain Eukaryota; kingdom Metazoa; phylum Chordata; class Actinopteri; order Perciformes; family Serranidae; genus Epinephelus; species Epinephelus moara. The sequence continues at coordinate 5,211,266 of NC_065516.1, forward strand.
ATTAGAAATAACACAAACATTAAAGGTTTAGATAGTTATGGACAAGAATCAAATATTTCATTATATGCAGATGATACAAGTTTCTTTCTGTCACCGAAAGACAACTATTTGAATGTATTATTTTGCGATTAGGTTCTTTACATGGTTCTACATTTATAATAACTTCCAATTCAACACTAATATGGTCAGATGGATCAATAGATGTACTTGGTATTCATATTCCAAAACAGATGGATGAACTTGTTAAATCTAATTTTGAACGCAAGCTTCAAAAAATGGAGAAGATCTTGTGTCCATGGAAATTGACAACATTGTCCTTGTTTGGTAAAGTGTCCCTTGTCAATTCATTGTGTACTTCTCAGTATACTTATAAGCTATGAGTTGAAATCTGCTCCAGTTTATTGAGCTCAAATCATGTATGAAGTTGTCAAAATGAATGTGAACTCTAATACATTTTGGAGGAAGACAAGGGGCTTTAATCTTTCATACACAAAAGATCGCAGAGTGATCACTAAAGCAATCACATAAAACACCAGAATTTGAAATTCTGTCTAGACAAGTGACAAGGATCCAGTCTAATAAGGACTGGCATGGACTCTGGTGGGTTCATCGATTAACTGACTTAAATTTCTGCTTTTAAGCAGGTTTTTATCAATTGACAAAGAATGATCAAGTCAATTGATGTTGAAGTCACCTAAGATAATTATTTCACCAGGGTTCCTAAAAGATGTAAGAGTAGATAATATGCATCTAGTTGAATCAGGATGGACAGGGGGAGGTCTATAAATACTACGAATAATAAGATGCTTATTTTCATGAAGTTTTAACTTAACAAAAAGGGATTCAAAAAATTACGGGATTGCATTAGGAATGGTAAGTTCAGAAACAAAATGTGAGGAAGCATATATAGCCACACCTCCTCCTCTTGTACTTCTGTCTGCTCTGTATAATCTACAATTTTCAAGTTTGATGTCATTGTCATTTATTTTACTGTGCAACCATGTCTCTGAGAAGGTAGGTACATCAGGTTTGTAACCCAAAACTCTAATTAAATAATTTTTTGGGAGAAGGCTCCGTATATTCAAATGCATCATTTTTAAACCTTTAACTGTATCAGTTCTGAGTCAAGGGAATGAAAGTACTGATAGGGTAGAGTGAGACAAGGAAAATATCTGGGAGAGGAGAGTAGGAGAGCCATAGCGCATACACACACACACACACACACACACACACACACACACACATACACACACACACACAAAACAGAGAAAAGACAAAAGCAAAATCAAGCTGCATCATAAAACTAAGCAGGTCATAGAAAGACTGCGTGCTCTTACTTTGACATGCGGAAATTACATCATCAGCTGGGTGATCACGTGCTATCCAAAAATGGCCGAGTGATACGAGTGCATTTTTGTTCGGACCGGCAGAAAGTTTGTTTCAAAACTCTGTGTGTGTAAAAAGCAAATCCACACACGTAGAACTGAGATCCACAAATGTTTTTTCGACTCACAAATAAAAACTGAGTTCACAAATGCCTGTTCCAAAGTTTTAAATGTTAGGAAGATATTCACAAATGCTTTTCATTTATTTGCAAATTAATTTAACGTATTCACAGATATTCTTTGTATTTGTGGAAGGTGTTTTATATTTACAGATTACACATTTACACACAGGTTGTTGATCTGTTCAGACACATAATTATGAAACAAATGTATTTCCATATAAAAATCGCGGTGAAAATCGTGTAATGTGAACTAGCCTTAACTCGCCAAGGAAAATCTCAGCATCTTCAGGGGAGCGAAAAAGTTTACCACTGTGGACCACTCTCAGCAAACAGGGAAAGATCATGGAGTATTTCAAATCCATATCCATATATTACTGTATGTCTATGTCAGTGGTCTTGTGTAATCTGTATTTGTTTTGTTTAAATAAATTCATAAAAAAAAAGAAAAAATTTCAGTTTATAACTTCTCACTTAGAGGTGTAGAACATCGATAACTGCCTGAAACATTTACTGATGTTATATTTGTTTTTCATAAGATTGTTTTTTTTTGGCATTTTGCCTTTGTTGGATATGATAGTCCAAGTCGGAAAGGGAGGAATGAGGGGGGAGATGACATGCAGCACAGGGTCGCAGGCTGGAATCAAAACCATGGCCGCTGCGACGTAGCCTTTGTATACGGGATGCCTGTTCCACCCACTAAGCCATTTTCAGCCATTACTGTCTAAGGACATTTTAAGACTTGCTACGCCCTTTTTTGGGGGCCTTTGAACAAGGAAATTACAAAGAAGGAAAGGTATCGATGACAGTGACCGCATGGGAGGAACTACACTTTTATGTCAGTTCTGTTGGAGTCAAAGGGGCGGGCACTGCAAATCACATTTTAACCCATCATATCTTTGTTGTTTCAACTTTGATAGAAAAATCCTTCCAGCAGATTAAAAAACACACATTAAATGATGCTTACAGATGTTTTTTATCTGAATGTTTGCATTTGTTTTCCTTGTTATTGGTCTCCAAACAGATCATGGCTCAATCCAGCAGATGCATCTCAGCCTCTGCTGGACAGAGCCATGATCTGAGCCTCTGAACAGAGACACATTAAAGAGATAGTTCAGATGTTTTTAAGTGGAGTTGTATGAGATTCTTATTCATAGTCAGTTTACTACATGCAGTGGATGTGAGTCAGCACGCCCCAACTTTGGAGTAACATACAGGAGTACCTCACAGAAGCTAATCAATGTACTGCTGTACCGCTATATTTGATATTAACATCATCCAAATCTGCATCTTCATCTACAAAGCAATGTCATGTACTACTAGGCCTGTCGCGAAATGCAATAAGTCGGTTAACTGCGCGGTAAATTTAAAGGGAGACGGTAACTTTTCCGGCCGCGATTAATTGCCATATTCATGCGTGTTTGTTTTCCTCGTCTCTCTCCACCAAAGAGACTGGACGACAAGAGCATTCACTGCCGTGTATCATCTGGCAGCCAGGTGAGTTGGTTCATTAGTGTAATGAACGGAGGGAAATCTCTTGTCATCGAGAGTCTTTGTCTCTGGGGGGGAGGCGGGGCTATGGGCCACACACACACACACACACACACACACACACACTGCGATCTTCGTGAGGGGGAGACGAGGCGGAGAAAAAAAGAGAAGCGTTGAGCTAAGAGAAAGACATGGAACTTGTTCCTAAACCAAATGCCACGGCATTTATTTATTTATATTTTATATATATATATATATATATATATATATATATATATATATATATAATTTATATTCATTTATATATTGTTTTTGGTTGGGGGTTTTTCAAGTGCAATTTTTGATAAGAGACTGAGAGTCCATTTTATCGTTTTTGGTTGTTTGATTTTTTTTTTCTATTACAGTGCACTTTTTGTTAACAGGGACTGAGAGTCTTTTTTTGTATTTATAAGGTCTTTATTTATTTATTTTGGTAGTTTTACATATTATTTCTGATATTCAAATTTTCTTTTTTTGCATTCCTAAATATTATCGTTAAATAAATGTTTAAGGGTGTACTTGTATTATTATGCCTTTGTTATCATTATATAAGTTTAAAAGATGGTCTCAAAACAGCAAAATTACAACAATAATAAAAATGGTCTTAAAAGCACAATATTATGCAATATTATTGCTTATCGCAATAATTTCTGACGCAATTAATCGCCTAGCAAAGTTCGTTATCGTGACAGGCCTATGTACTACCAAATCAATTTCAACAATACTTTTGCATAAATTCAAGTTTCCATTTGCACGCAACAAGACAAGCAGGTCACCTGCACCGACCCCGTTGCAATACCACCGGAGGGCAGTATACCATCAAATACAGAGGGATTTTGTTGTGGAATGAACATCACCAACTGGCTGACAGCTCTTCTTCCTTGGCAATACTCAAAAAGAAACTATTATTGAAGTTAACAGAACATATAATTTTTTTCCCCTTTATTCATTTAGTGTTATCATTATTATTATTATTATTATTATTATTATTATTATTATTATTACTACTACTATTATTACTATTATTTTATTTATTTATTTATTAATTCTATGCCAATATTATTTCTTTTCTTTGCTTAAATTATTGTTAGGTCAAGGTGAGGTCACTCTATAAGCCTTTCGGGTTTCTGACCTCACTTGCACATTTCCTTATCTTCCTCTCTACCAAGAGAGATATGTATATGTATTTGTTTTGTTTTATACTTATATGTGCAAATAAATAAAAGTCTAAAAAGTCTAAAAGTCTGAGATTCAAAACCAGACTCCATTGAGAAAAACAGTGATTTAACATCTCTGAACACTGGAGGTGATGGTCTACTGCTGCCTCGATCAGTTAGTTAGTTTGTGTTATTGTGTGACTTAAGTGTTTTTTAAGGGTTAGTCCAGATTCACCCAATAGGTCACACAATAACACAAACTAACTAACTGATCGAGGCAGCAGTAGACAGGGTTCCCACAAGTCAAATTTAAGACTTTTGTAGACCTTTTTTAGACCTCTTTGAATAGAATTTAGACCTACTTGCGACACCATATGATAGCTTTTTGTCATCCTCGAGGTGATGAAATTAGGGATTTCACTGCCATACAGACAAAGAAGTCTGAATGATAATAAATATAAAATAACTAAGTCCCAAAATTAATCAAAAGTAAATTTATTAAAGTAGAAAACAGTCATTTCATATGAACACAGTCACAAAAGCTCAGTTCAGATCAAAGCCAGAGCAATCAAACCTGGTTGATAAGAAAACTGAACTAGTCCCGAACAACAAAAAAGTCACTTAATCTTTCTGAGCTCTGCTCCATTTGCCTCTATCTCCTTCTCAATGATCTCAAGCTCAGCCAACTTCTCCTTGCTGCCCTTTTGCAGGATATTTGACTTGGAGATGAGCTCGGCCACGTTCGTGCCAGACTTGGCCTCTGCCTCTTCTACTGACTTATCAGCCTCTCTGGCCAGACCTTGGCACACCTCTAGGATGGTTTTCTTTCTCGTTCTTAGTTTCTCGAAGTTGTCCTCTGCAGCCTTTCTCTTCCGAGCCTGCGCTTCTAACTCCTTCTTCCTTCGCTCCTCTGTAAGGTAGTCACAGTACCTGGTCCGAGCTCCTTCCACAGACTTCAGGAGCTCCTTAGTGAGTGGCACCTGTCAGGGAAATTCATGTAATTGTATTAT
>NC_065516.1:5223463-5226653 GCF_006386435.1 Epinephelus moara
ACAGACTGGGATGTGCTGCTGGAAACAGAGGAGAACATCATGGACACTGATAGACAGGTTGACTGTTTTACTGATTACATCAACTTCTGTAGAGACACAGTCATACCTACAAAGACTGTACGCTGTTTCCACAATAACAAACCTTGGATTACCAGTGACATAAAGGCAATCCTCAATGAGAAGAAGGCAGCTTTTAGAGATGGTGACAAAGCATGGCTAAAACAAGTGCAACATGAGTTGAAGAAGATACTTAAGATGGCAAAGGTGGAATACAAAAATAAACTGGAGAGGAATCTACAACACAGCAACATCCGTGAAATGTGGAGAGGAGTCAACACCATCTCTGGTTACAACAACAAGAAAAGACAGCTAGTGGTGGGTGATGCAGAAAGAGCTGATGAACTCAATCAGTTCTTCAACAGATTCAATACGGCAGCCACTCCCACTTCCAATGCTGCTTCTCCTCCTCCTCCTCCTCCTCCCCCTCCTCCTCCCTGGAGGACCTGGGGGTGTGGTTGGAGCTGGGAAGACTTTGCTCTGGGAAGGCTGCTGGCCCAGATGGTGTGTGTCCAAGGCTCCTCAAAGACTGTGCTGCCCAACTGTGTCAACCTCTCCATATGATCTTCAACCTCTGTCTACAGTCGGGGCGGGTCCAGGCACTGTGGAAGACTTCCTGTGTTGTGCCGGTACCAAAAATTAAATGTCCAGCTGAACTTAATGACTTCAGACCAGTAGCCCTCACTTCGCACATCATGAAGACCTTGGAGCGGCTGATTCTATGCCTACTGAGACTTGAGGTCAAAGACAAACTCGACCCCCTACAGTTTGCATACAAACAACACATTGGAGTGAACGATGCTGTCCTCTAGATGCTTCACCGTGCCCTAGCTCATCTGGAGGAACCTGGCGCTTATGTGAGAATCATGTTCTTTGATTTTCAAGCGCATTCAACACCATCCAACCCAACATACAAATACAAATACAACTACATTCAAATACAACTCTGAGCCCTGCCACATCCAGAAATACTCGGACGACACTGCTATTGTGGCGTGTATCAGGAATGGGCAGGAGTCTGAATATAGGGACCTGATAAAAGCCTTCAGTGACTGGAGTCACAAGAACTGTCTCCTCCTGAAAACCTCAAAGACCAAGGAAATGATCACAGATTTCCGCAAGTCCAAGCCCCCTCTTCAGCCAGTGAATACCTGTGGGGTGGACATCGAGGTGGCGCCAAGCTAAAGGTATCTAGGTGTACACCTGGATAATAAGTTGGACTGGTCCCTAAACACAGACGCTCTCTACAAAAAGGGGCAGAGCCGCCTCTATTTCTTGAGGAAGCTCAGATCTCTCAACATCTGTAGTAAGATGCTGCAGGTGTTTTACCAGTCTGTGGTGTCAAGTGTGTTGTTTTATGCTGCAGTCTGCTGGGGAAGAAGCATCAGACACAAAGATGCAAGGCGGCTGGACAAACTAGTCAAAAGAGCTGGCTCTGTGATTGGAGTCAGGTTGGACACACTGGAGGAGATGGTGGAGAGATGCACACTGAAGATGTTAGAGGCCATCATGAACAACCCAGATCATCCACTCCACAACACCTTGATGGACCCAAAAAACTGTGGTGGACGGCTCCTCTCTCTTCGATGCAGGACAGAGAGATACAGAAGATCCTATATACCAACAGCCATCAGGCTTTATAATTCTTTGACATATAATAGATGAGCTGACAGATAATTGAATTTCCCCTTGGGGATGAATAAAGTTATTCTTATTCGTATTATTCTTAAACACCCCTTTTCTGATGATGTCATACTGGCAGCAAACTGCTCCACTGCTTCCAGGTGGAACTGATAACATTAATTGTGGCCCTATCACTGGAATGGCTGTGTCACACTAAATGGAAGAGGTGCATTCATTAATTTGATCAATTACATCTCTGTTTCCAGGCAGCTGGTACATTGTTTGTAAACAGTGAAAGGGGTCTATTGGGTTTAACAGCAGAGGTGTGGAGATCGTGATCAGACTGCAAATCAATATTTACAGCAAGTAAATAGGCAGAGGGGGATTATGAATGTAGTACAGACTTATTATATCTTCAGCAGTCTGTCCAGCTCCCATGCCACAAAGCCACACTTGAAGGCATTGTGAAGTGTGTGAAGACCACAGCTCCCCACAGCCACCAGCTACTTACCTGTCATTGAAATTCATATAACTTTATTAGAAAATGTATATAACCATATCAGTTTAAAACCCTTCTCTGTTGTGTCTGTAGGAAAGTGACATGTGGTATTAACAGGACATGGTGTGACTGTTGAGGGATAGAAGAGTTGGAGGCTGTCCTTTCTCTTCCCTAGTGGTCTAGGGCTTTGGCCATAGGCTTTAGGGAAATGAGTTGTGTGTTTGTGTGATAAATAATCATGAAGACGCTTTATATAGTAATGATTCTAAAACACACCTCCATAGAGATGAGCCTGCTCCTCCTGGAGAAGGTCGAAGAATTTCCAATTTACACTGGGACCGTCCATCGACACAGAGACCAGGCTCCTTAGATGGAGCTGGTTAATACACTCCTGAAACACAAAAATTAATGTTAGGCAATATCCATGTTGTTCATAGCCGAGTTCAGCATTACAAATGAAAACAACAAGGGTTGCAGGATGAACAAATGTGTAGTCTAATACTCAACTGCAGCTACAGGAAGGGTGACTGAGAATATTCAAATGGCTGTGATAACTGCAATATTGGCTACGTACCAACACGCATTTCAAATGTACTCAAACACTCATTCCTATGAAGCTGAAAATGAATATACATGTTGCTAGTATGTTCACAGATGAGACAAGTAGGCTAAGTTAACGTTAGCCTACAATAGGCCCACTGATATAAAGTTAGCTGGGACACTACAGCTAGTGGCATTCTAGAAAAATGTTTAGCTACCAAATGGAACAGATAAATAATTGATTTGCGTTAGCTACTTACTTTGACACTCACCAGCAAGTCCTGCGCGGTTGCATGTCCCATGAACTGGGACCCCAGGTACCTCGACTGGACTTCCCCCTCATCCCAGAAACCAACATGTATGTCCAGGTGCTTGGTCTTGGTCGCCTGGTTCAAACTTTCATCAAACATAACAACGAACAGTCCGTTGTTGACTTTCGCGACGAGATCCCTCTTGATGTATTCTGCCAAA
>NC_065516.1:5226857-5231971 GCF_006386435.1 Epinephelus moara
GTTAAGATTATTTTTACTGAATAATAACAGTTTTTGGTATTGTGTTCCTAGGGGTATTTTCAATAAGATTGGTGGTATTGATTTTCTTTTACGTTGTGATTTTTTTGTTAAAAAATTACCTGTCAAATTATCCTCATTCCATTCACAAGTGTTATTGTCTTGGAAACTTCTATACAAACACAATTTCTCACCGCATGATATCCCCATCTGGGATTGTAGATTCATTCTCTTTCGAAACAAGTCCTTATTTTACAGTGACTGGATGGAAAGAGATATTTGGTCTGTCATCCATTTGTTAGATGATTCTGGTGATCTCTTATCTTTTGAGAATTTCTATATGAAATTTAATATCCAATGTAACTGTAAACAGTTTAATAAGGTTATTAAAAGTTTACCTGTTTCTTTTATGAATGGTTAAAAATACACAACCTCATCTAACTGTACCTCCACATCTTCCCAAACTGATCATTGACAGTCAGGATTTCTCATTTGAGACTTTGTCTAACAAAGAAATTCGTGGTCTCTTCACAAACATTCTCTATCCTATGCAGTTCAGTAGGAACTCAGCTTCTCAAAGTTTTTGTCTACCTACTTTGAAGAAATTACACACAATGTACTTAAAATTAACTTTACTTTCAAAAGCCAAAGAACTCCACTTTAAAATATTTAATGATACATACCCTTCAGGAGAACTTATTAGACAAAGATTTAACATTGATCACAATAACTGCATATTCTGTGATGAGGACATAGAGACCACGGATCACTTGTTTTTTTTCTGTGTTTATAGTAATACTTTTTGGAGTGACGTATGATTGGCTAGAGCCAAAACTTATATCTTTCCCCCAGTTTTCAAGAAATGATATTACGTTTGGAATGACAATAGAGGATAAAGACACTAACGTTCTTTTGAACACTTTATTTATTGTAGGGAAATTCTTTATTCACAAATGTAAATGCATTAAAACACAACCCCTTTTTTTGGTATTTAAAAAAGAACTGACTATGTACTGTAAAGCCTTGAAGCACATGAAAAAGAAAACAGCAAAAAGCTTCTGTACACTATTAATAACATTAGACTATTAGAAGAGGCCCCTTAGCGATTTTAATTTATATTTTTTTCATGTCTTTTTTGTTTTATTCTGTTTCCTGTGCTCTGTCTGTGTAAGAGCATATTATGAAGAATGTAACAACTGCCATATATTGTTGTAATTTAAATTGTTCTATACACTGAGCTTCCTGTCTGTGACGGAAGCTGTCATCAGCAGAAAACCGAAAAGGCACCCACGTGGGGGGCTGGAAAATGACCAATCATAAGAGGGCCGGGGTTAGCTTTGGTCTCCGCCCCCAAAGTGTCAGATAGAGAATGTTTGTGAAGAGACCACGAATTTCTTTGTTAGACAAAGTCTCAAATGAGAAATCCTGACTGTCAATGATCAGTTTGGGAAGATGTGGAGGTACAGTTAGATGAGGTTGTGTATTTTTAACCATTCATAAAAGAAACAGGTAAACTTTTAATAACCTTATTAAACTGTTTACAGTTACATTGGATATTAAATTTCATATAGAAATTCTCAAAAGATAAGAGATCACCAGAATCATCTAACAAATGGATGACAGACCAAATATCTCTTTCCATCCAGTCACTGTAAAATAAGGACTTGTTTCGAAAGAGAATGAATCTACAATCCCAGATGGGGATATCATGCGGTGAGAAATTGTGTTTGTATAGAAGTTTCCAAGACAATAACACTTGTGAATGGAATGAGGATAATTTGACAGGTAATTTTTTAACAAAAAAATCACAACGTAAAAGAAAATCAATACCACCAATCTTATTGAAAATACCCCTAGGAACACAATACCAAAAACTGTTATTATTCAGTAAAAATAATCTTAACTATTTTGTTTTTAAAGTGCCATTTATACATTCAAAGTCAATGGCCTGCAGACCACTGTTTTCATAATCTTTTACTATAGTTGCTTTCTTGAAATAATGAGATTTACGTTTCCAAATGTAGTCAAAGTTTAATTTGTTTATGTTTTTTATCGCTTTATTTGATATAGAAAGAGAATAAGCTGGATAAATGTATCTTGAAAGACATTCCATTTTTATTATGTAAATGCGGCCAAAAAGAGAAAGATCTCTATTTAACCACCTGTCTAATCTTGTTTTGCATTCATCTATTGTGTTCCATATATTCAATTTTTCACTTGATTTGTCATCTTTTGTAATATGCACACCTAAATATTTGACCGCAGTTTTGATGGGAATACCATTTGTCGCCAGAAGATGGCAGTCATGAATGGCTAATAGTTCACATTTCTTTAAATTCAGTTGTAAACCAGATGCTTTGGAAAATAAATCTATAATCTGAATGGCTTTTGGGACTTGTTCAATATTTTTTAAAAACAGAGTTGTGTCATCTGCCAGTTGACTGATGACTATTTGGCTCTCAAAGACATTTAACTGCTCAATATCAGAGTTTTTAATAAGGACAGACATCATTTCTGCTGCAAAGGAAGCTCAGTGGTAGCGGCAGCAAATTGGAAGAAGAAGAAGAAGAAGAAGAAGGCACCCACGTGGGGGGCTGGAAAATGACCAATCATAAGAGGGCCGGGGTCAGCCTTGGTCTCCGCCCCCAAAGTGTCAAAAGTCCTTGCTTCGAGCGAGCAGAGCTCCACCGCGAGCGAGCACAGGGGAGAGAGAGAGCGAGAGCAGGAGCGAGCCAGCGCACGCAAAGCAGCTGCACAGTGTTGTTGTGTGTGTCGCTGCTGTTTTTTACTCGCTCGCACCTGCCTCTGCTTCACTCTGTTGCTGAATATGTGCGCGAAGATCAAACAAGTGCGTGCGGCAGTTGAAATCTGCGCGCGTGACACAAAATAATTTACACGAGAGAGAGATCTGCGCGCGTGCAGATGTGTTATCCGGTCGCGCGACATATGACACAAATATAATGCCATACGGGAGGCCAAGTAGAGGCACCGGGAGGCTGGGTAGCGGTAGCGGTTGGCTGGGACGCTGGAGGCGGAACCGGTGCTGCTGGAGGAGAGTTGTCTGGTGTGTTGCAGACCTCTTATTTGGGTCTCATGTTTCGAGGACTTAGCATGCGATTACAGAGCCTTTACCCCTAATGTTCCGAGTTGAATATTTGTTTTGCACAAAGTGCAATGGGCTTCGTGCGGATTCCCATCCGCTGCTTTTAACCAGGACCTATACGCGCTTTAATCTAACCACAACTCATTAAACCTACACTTGCCCATGGCTTCTCAAATTACATAGCGAGCATGGAAACTCAAAACAAAGTAAAGTTAGAAGCTCTTAAATGGAGCAAACGACAGTCTACGTTCAACCAACTCGAACTAAACGCATGTTTACCACGGCGCAGCGTAGGCTAGCCGTGGTCAGGGAGTCACTTGATTCTACAGCAAGCAGGAACGCTGGCTAGCTAAGCAAGTGCCGCGAGAACACTAAACATTTTTAACACAATAGAGAGCTAATCTCATTTTTAAGACCAACACCTCATTTTTAGACCTAATAACCAAAATTAAAAAAATTAAAAATTAAAAAATTGGATTGTTGGATTTAAGACTTTTTAACACCAGCGCGGGAACCATGAGTAGACCAGCAGCTACTGTTTTTCTTAATTGAATCTGGTGGCTTTGCAGACAGCATGGATGAGGAACTGAAGCAGTTAACGGCTTCCCCGCTAGAATGGGCTGTCTGATGAAAAGGTAAAGCATTGAAAAACTGTCTCGACTTAGCCTACAACTAAACTGATAGAGATTTTGAGTGTCAAAAATAGATTTTGTTGCTGTTCACGTCCACAGCGGTACATTGCTGAGCTTCAATGTTGGAATCCAGCTTGCTTTTCCGAACTGGGAGCATGTTGACTGATATCCACTGCATTAAATAAGCTGTCTATGGATAAGTGTCCTATACAAACCCACTTCAAAAATTCAAATTATTATATAAATTAATTATATAAACACACTATTTGCAGTTGTGATGGTTTTTACCTTTGCAAAAACTCAACATAGTCCTTTAGTGTGTGTGTGTGTGTGTGTGTGTGTGTGTGTGTGAGTGTGTACCAGTAAAAACAGTGATGACTGAGTCGTCTTTAGCTGCCTGCTGCAGAGCTGCAATAATTTCATTGTACATCTGAAAGAAAAGAGAAAGTTAAGAATTAACTTCTGTTGTGTTTCCCCTTAATTGTCAAGCAAAAAGAAATCTGAATTAGACGTGTTTCCATCAACTGGTTTGGAGTAAATAAACTCGGCTACAGAAAGTGTTTTTTGGTAAAAAAAGTTGGCAGTAGAGGCTATGGTTTACATGTTGCTTGTAATCCACAGATAAACAGAAGCTTGTGGCTCACTACATGGTAGAAGAAATGCTGCCATTGTCTACGGTGGAGTCTAAAAAAAGGTGGAGGAGGACTCGCTGACAGACAGGTCACACTCAGAACTTGCATTATGCCTGGTACACACTACACAACTTTTCTGCCCGTTCTGAAAGTCACTATGTCACATTACACGATTGTGGAGTCACAAAATCGTGCCGTGACTTGGCCGACAGACATGACACACTACACGATGGTACTCACCAATTATCCCCGGTTGTCTTTCACGACGTGTGTAATGTCATGGAGTTATTCTTGTCCTATTTTTATTACTTTCACTATTATTTCAGTCACTGTGTGTGTTCATGTGCCAGCCGACATGTGGTTGTAGTCACCTAAAATCGTCAGCAGATGGCAGGAGCTACATTTGAAGTACCGTATGTAAACATTCAAGCTACTGTATCCTCCACAACCAAGTTCCTACAAATGTTTCAGAATTAAAGCCTATTTAGAAAATGGAGGGATTCTCTCAGCCAAGGTTATAAGGGGCTTTTAATTTGAAAGAAATTCAGGAAGTGTTGAGTTTGAAATGACGGCGCGATATGTTAACTTTACAAAGACAACGGAGCAGATAAAAAGTAAAAATATAAAGATACAGAGGGATTAATAAATAACGAACCGTCTATAATGTAGTTTGTTTCAAATGAAGCTGGGAGCCTCTGCAGTTGTGGTGAGTAAAAGCCTCTATTTGTTAATGTTATTACTGTATGTCCG
>NC_065516.1:5232073-5234508 GCF_006386435.1 Epinephelus moara
AAAGTGATGGCTGTGATGGGAGAACTGGATCTCAGTGAAGGGCGAGTGGTCCATAACTTTTATTTTGGAGACAAAAAAATGTATGCTTAGCGCCCTGTGGTCCATTGCCCAATAGGAAATGTAGAATACTCAAAAGTACTTTAAAAGTGCTTGAGTTACTTTACTCAGGGAGTAACGCAGTAAACTACTTTGATTACTTTTAAAGTAACCCTTACCCAACTCTGTATTACACTTATCTTAACTGATGAAAAGCAGCTAATAAAGTTTGGCTAATTCAGTAATAAACATATTTGAATTATTTTGTTTTGTAAAAACTTTTATTGTGAAGCACCAAAATACGGAAATGTTGAGTTTTCGAACAGCGACTTCAAATATGGCTGATGGTGAACATAAACAGTAAAATAAAGCAGATATGTAAGTAAAAACAGGACGCAGGAGAGAAACTAAACTCCAAACTACAGAGATTCAGTTAGAAGCTACATAAGTACTGACAGCTGAACACACAGACACTTTTTTAAAAACGCCTTTCTCTCTGGTCTCCTGCAGACAGAGGTGTGTAGAGTCTCACAACATACATGGTGGTTGGGTGTTGGCTGCGGTCAAGACGCCACCGGTACCTGCTTGAGTGGCGGTCCTGCTTTTGGACCTACTCCGGACATCTCCGGGCATCGAAACTGATAACAGTCAAGCCATGCCTGCACAGCATGGCTTAACTGGACGCCACTAAAAAGCTAAAGTTGCCAAATTAGAAGAAATCCCCACAAAGCTTCAGATATTGCGTTCCTGAGACTTAGATGGAAAAAGTCACATTGACCTTGACTTTTCACTGCCAAAATATAATCAGTTCATGTTTGAGTTCAAGTGGATATTTGTGCCAAATTTAAAGAAATTCCCTCAGGGTGTTCTTGAAATATTGCGTTCACAAGAATGGGTAGGACAGACGGATGGACAACCCAAAAACATAATACCTCTGGCCACAGCTATCGCTAGTGCGGAGGGATAAAAAAAAAAAAACATTTTAGATTTCCTGTTTCTTCCTAATGTGCATAAAACACACCTCAGTGGTGATGGCATTTTTCTTGGTCGGCCGGTTCAGTTTAATGGTGGTGATGTCATCCACTGTGGTGACCAATAGTGTCTCATACGTCGTCCCGCTCCCAGCAAGCTGTGCAGCCACCTGGGCGGAGCTTCCACCTTCTGCTGCCACCAGGGAGCCAATCAGGTCGCAGTACTGCTGTCTAGCTTCATCCTGAGTGACACAAAGAGAGGAGGTGAATTTAACTGTTTGTTTAAGACTTGTTGTTTTACTTTGTACAGTTCTGAGGTACTTGTACTTTACTTTCCTTTTTACTGTTCTTTTTACTGCACTACATTTATCTGACAGCTTTAGTTACTAATACAAATATAATCAATAGATTATATATTATCATAGCTCAATCTAACTAGCAGTATAAAAAGTCAATAAAATGGGCTCCACATTTACAAGCTGCAACATTAAACTGATCAACATATTAATGCATTAATAATTATAATCCAATTATATCATATATATTATACTGAATAATAAGTACTCTAAGTATATTTTGATGCTGATACTTTTACTTCAGTAACATTTTGAATGCAGGACTTTTACTTAAAACAAACAGAGTATTTCTAACTGTAGTATTAGTACTGATATGACAAGAGTACATCCTCCACCTCTAGCTGATTGGCAGCAGCTGGCAGTCTTTTCTTCAACTCTTCCTCTCGGCAACACTTAAAACAGATGTACGAACCAAATACAGCAGAATATGTTTCTATGCACTTGCTATTCCTAAAGAAAAGCATCACTGACAAAACTCCACAAACACTACATTTACAACAACGTCACAACACCGGTGGAAAGCTTTTAACAGCATCAACAGCAGGAAATAGTAACACTGCTCTGACATGACTGTAAAGGGATAAACAAAAGGTAAAATAAGGTGGATATCTGAAAGTACATACAGGGCTGGGGAGTGAAACTGAAGTCCAAATGCACAAACAGAGCTTTTAGTGTCAGTCAATCATCCATATTTGATTACAGTTCCACCAGTTTAACTTAGCAGTAGAAGAATCTGAAGGATTTTAGTTTCCTCTCTTTGTTTCACCTGCTGCTGGATTGTAACAGCTGACACTGATGAACCTACAGTGTAGGATCCTGAAGCAGGTGTACCTGTGAAATGGAGCCCAGGGATTTCCATGCGTCCCATTTGACCTTGTTAACGAAGTCCAGCATGCCTGGTTTGGGGGTGATGCAGGGACCCTGAGTGGCCTGCAGGAGAAGAAGGATCAATAAGTATGTTACACACACACACACACACACACACACACACACACACACACACAAACATATATATATATATATATATATATACACACATATATATATATATATATATATCTATATATCTCTC
>NC_065516.1:5236051-5259033 GCF_006386435.1 Epinephelus moara
TATACATATATGCATATATATATATATATATATATATATATATATATATATATATATATATATATATATATATATATTTGTACACACACTGTGTGCTTTCTAAAGCACAACTTGACAGTTGATAACCAGCGTGGCAGTGAAGACAAGGATCAAAGGCCTGAAGTCAAGCAAGCTGTCGACGCGAAGGAAGAATTGACTGGAAACT
Organism: Epinephelus moara; assembly: GCF_006386435.1. Lineage (NCBI taxonomy): Eukaryota > Metazoa > Chordata > Actinopteri > Perciformes > Serranidae > Epinephelus > Epinephelus moara. The sequence goes on from NC_065516.1 coordinate 5,236,257, forward strand.
CTTCACCATGGCAAAGGAAACCCTTGGGAAAACAGTCAATCAACTGAAGCAAGAGAGAACCTTAGCTAAAACTGTCTNACACTGTGTGCTTTCTAAAGCACAACTTGACAGTTGATAACCAGCGTGGCAGTGAAGACAAGGATCAAAGGCCTGAAGTCAAGCAAGCTGTCGACGCGAAGGAAGAATTGACTGGAAACTCTTCACCATGGCAAAGGAAACCCTTGGGAAAACAGTCAATCAACTGAAGCAAGAGAGAACCTTAGCTAAAACTGTCTTCACCAAACAAGCGAACTACCTGAGCAAAGCTGCAGATAGCATGATCAAGCATGAACTACAAGAAGAGTTCAGCAAGCTCACTTACCTTGCAAGGCATGTCAGCGATACAAATTATGAATACAGGGCTGGCCTACTGGCAGACTTTGAAACTGAAACTGATGAGGGTGAAGAAGTCAAGCTCGACAAGCACCAGCAAGATGAGCTTGAAAAGACAATGACAGAGTGTGACGTAAACTTGATGAATTCCGGAAAGCAGTCCAATCCAACCTCTGGCCAAGATATGGTGAAGATGAGGTAAACTCTGCAATCCAAGAAGCAGGAATAGCCTGTGAAAGAGCTCATGCAAAGCCCATCACTGCTATCTATAGAGACGGTTATGAACTGCAGCTGGAAGGAGTGAAGAGGCTTGTCCAAGATGCAGTGCAAGCCTGAAAGACTGGGAAAAGTGGATCCCACATGATCAGACAGCACGCCTGGAAGGCAGAGTAAAGGACCTGAGAGCACTCGGCAACAACCTCGAAGCCAGGAGGGCAGAATTGACCTATGACTAAGCCACGCCCCCCTCCACTCACTTGGACAAAATATCAACATTCAGTGACCGGCGTTATGGCAGGTGTCACAGTACACGGCATTTCGCAGGAGGGAATTGATGAGTTTTGGAGACACAACGATCAAATTTTGGTGCATCAAAGTACCACTGAAGTTAAGGTTTTTGGCTCAGAATATGAGAAAAGGATAATGGCTTTTTTACCATCTTTACCAAGAGTGTCTCTCCGTTAGTTTGGTGCTACAGTATTTGCATTGAATCATTCAGCATAACGTTTGCCAACCTTTGTTATCTCTGCAATTACAGATAAGTCAGTGTTTCCCACAGGATTTTGGGAAACTATGGACACACACACACGCACACACACACACACACACACACACACACACACACACACACACACACACACACACCCGGAAGAAAATTTTGAACATTGTAGATTGAAATGAATTTGTATACAAAATGTACAGAAAGGTAAAATCATCAAGTTTTGAAAAAGTATTGCAATTTCATTTTGTCTTCAATGTTATTGTCTTATATTATCTTTGTAATATGATTATCTTATATAATGTTATTACTATCCTAAAACATTCTCCAGGTCCTCTGAAACTCTGCAGGACTTAAGCCTCTTTCACACAGAGTGCCCTTTGCGGCGCCCACCGCGGGGTAAGGCGCAGAGCAAGCGGAGAGCAAGGTGCACAAGACAGGATTTGGGGGAGTACAGGCTCGTTCAGGAGCTACAGCTCCATGGTGACCGCTTCTGGGTCTACTTCAGACTCTTCTCTGCTATTGGACGCGCCGAGGTGTCGTCACAGCGCGTTGCAGTGAAATTAAAAACATTTCAATTCGAGCGCAGGCAGACGCCACGGCATGCGCCCTCTCACGTGCCGCTCAGCTCGGCGGCCGAGCGGTGCGCTCTTGCGCCGCGGTAGCACATACATAATGAATGGGTTCGTCGGCGGAGGTCTGCACAACTTTATCCAAAGGAGAAACTTTTCTCAGTTGAGATGTGGTTTAGGAAAGGGTAAAAAATACACCCCGTCACCCAGCCTCTCAAAATACCTTGTGTCAGACTTGCATGTACCCTATGCACACCGTTTGAACATTTTTAAACTTCAAATCTCAGAAAAAGCTCATAAAACCGAACGAAACTTACTTTCTGTAATGCATTTCAATGGACGTCCAGGCAGAGAATGTCCGAGTGTATGGAAATGGCTATACGCACTGTGATTGGCTCAACGCGTTTGAGGGCGGGGCTTAGCCATAGGTCAATTCCTCACTGCACAAAGAATTGCAGAGGGGGAAAGAAGAGGAAGAGAGACTCAACCTATGCCAGTTCCCCAACCAGTGGTGAGAATAAAGCCAACAGGTCTACCCAAATTCACTGGGTTTAAGAGGACTTTCCACAGATGGAAGAGAGACTGGGAGAACCTGCAAAGGCAGGGAGAGCCGACCAGCTCAGTGGAAGTAAAGAAGTTCCAACTCCTTGACAGTGTGGACGAGAGAATATGCAGAGACCTGCACCTGTCAACATACAACAGTGCTGAAGACATGTTCAGAGTACTTGAAAACAGGTATGGAAACAAGTCGACAATTGCCTTGGAAATAATTGAGGACCTGGAGAAAATCCCTCCTTTAAAGTCACACCAGCCAAGGAAGGTAACTGACTTAATCCAAACTGTAGAAAAGCCCCTGAATGACCTCACCGAGCTTGAAAGCACCGGAGCTATCAAGAATCCCCTGGTGATCAAATCTATTGACAGCAAACTGTCAGACAATATGAAGAGAGACTGGCTCACATTCATGGTCAATCCAAGAAACGGTGTCACACCAGACAATCACTTTGACAGCCTTCTTACAGTCTTAAAGACTCAAGAGGACATTCTAGAAAAACTAGATCAACTGGGTCTAAGTGAGAAATCTGAAAAGAAACCTACTTACATGGAGAAGAAGTATGCCTCCACAAAGTCCACAAGGAAAGGAGGATGTGTTGTCTGTGGAGATTAAAGGCACCGTGAAAAGATTTTCTTTTGCAAGCGGTTCAAAGAACTAAAGCCTGCCGAGGAGCTAAATGCTGTTGAAAAGCTGGGAGCATGCAAAAGATGCCTTGTATGTCATGCAGAAGATGATGAATGTACGGACACTTACCTGTGCAGGAACAGAGATTGCAAGAGAGGAAGCTCCACAGACCACCATTTCTTTCTTCGCCTGAAAGGAGACTTCAAAAGGAAAGAATCTGAGAAAGTGGGAAAACCCAGCACCAGAAGGCAAACACTCACAGAGGAGCAAGAGAAATTAATATTTGAGCTCACCCCAGGAAAACTTTCACCAACATGGCCGCAAAATCACACTGCACTGAAAAGAACCTACCTGGAGTGATGGACTCAAACACATGTGAGTTACCAGTTATTCTTATGCTTCTGGAAGTAACTACCAATGCAGGACAGAAAACTGGGACTCTCATTGACTTGGCATCAGATACCAACTACATCACTCACAGAGCTGCCAGAAGACTGAATCTACGAAGTGAAAGATCACGCTTGTTGTCCATGGAGTCTGAGGCATGGCCATGAAGGTAAAGACCAAAAGATACTTACTCAAGGTGAGAGTCAAGACACCTAGAGACACGGAGAGAGCCCATGAGCTTATCTGCTATAGCTTGGATGAAATTGCAAAAGTGCACAGAGTAATCAAACCGCAACAACTCAAGAGGTTCTTCCCTGACACCAACCTGGAAGACCTTCACAGACCAGAGCACATTGAGCTTCTCATCAGCCACCGTGAAGGAAGACTCACTCCACAAAGAGTAAAGGTAGTAGGAGATCTTGTCCTTTGGGAAAGCCCATTAGGAAAGACAGTTGGCGGAGCACATCCAGACCTCTGCTAAGTAGTGGACATGGCTCTGCACAATTCTGGGACTCACTTTGCTCGATCGCTGAGAACCACAGCAGTGAAGTATCAAGAAATTGCTGAGATGCAAGAATTCAAAGCTGAAACCAAAAGCACAGTTGCTGGCAGAGAGTTCTTAGACTGGTGGAGATGGGACAGCATCGGAGCAGCCTGTGAACCCAAGTGTGGAGGATGCCAGTGGGGTAACTGTCAACCAGGAGGCAAAGACATGACTCTGAGTGAGGAAAGAGAGCTGGAGATTATCAGACAAGGTCTCACCTATGTCAAAGCAGATGCTAACAGTCATGAGCCTCACTGGGACACAAAATATCCCTGGATTGAAGATCCAAGTTCCCTGCACAACAACAGGAGTGCAGTGGAGGCCACTTTTCTGAGAACAGAGAGACAGCTCAAGAAAGAACCGGAGTGGCATGTGGCATACACAATTCAAGTCCATGAGATGGTGGAAAGAAAAGCAGCAAAGAAACTCACCAAAGAGACCATTGCCGACTGGAAAGGCCCAGTATGGTACGTCAGCCACTTGGTGGCGCCAAACCCACACTCCATCACAACACCTGTGCGAATGGTATGGAACAGCAGCCAGAAGTTTAAAGGGCTCAGCATGAATGACCTCCTTCTGAAAGGGCCTGATGTCCTCAATCCCATCCAAGCAGTGCTACTAAGGTTCAGAAGAGGAGTCCATGCTGCCCTGGGCGACATCAAGAAAATGTGCAATTCTGTGTGGCTTGAAGATCTGGAGTTGCACCTCCTCAGATTTCTCTGGAGAGACAGTGAAGATGGAGAAATTGTAAAATTTGCCATCACCAGTGTCAACATTGGTGATCGACCAGCAGGGTGCATCGCACAATTGTTCATGCGAGAGACAGCAAAGCTGCCCAAGTTCACTCACCTGGAGGAGGAGCGTAGGATCCTTGAAAAGGATTCCTATGTAGATGACATCCTGACATCCAGTAATGACCTGGGAAAGCTAAACAAAACCACCAAAACAGTTGAAGAAATCCTGAAGGCTGGTGGATTCTTCCTCAAGCCGTGGGTCCGGTCAGGCCGAAGTGGGAGGCAGAAGTAGGGATGTCCCGATCCAGCTTTTTCACTTCCGATCTGATACCGATATTACAGCCATGAGTTTTGGCCGATACTGATCCGATCCAAGCGCGTATTATACATATTCACTGATTTTGTTGTCAGTCATGTTAGAAAAGGTTTGATGAAGCAATATTACTCTAACAAGAACAACTACTTAATCGGGTTAGTTAGAATGATCCACAACAGTTGGTATGAGAAACTGACCCGTTTATTGTTAACAGGGTTAAATAAACAAACTTTAAACTTGAACATTAACATTAAATAAAAAATATAGCTGGTTTGCTTTGGCTGCTTTGGCCCCTTAATAAATAGAAAATAAATCAACACAAGAAATCTTTAAAATGTCTAACATTGAAATTAAAATAGCAGCAAGACTCCACACACTTGTGCTTTGCCCCCCTAATAAATAAAAAATAGATTAACACCACAAGACATTGTTGACATTTAACAAACAATGCAGCCTTTCCTTTTCAGTTATTTTTGTAGTGTCAGTGCCAGCCTGGTGCTACTGTTTCCTGGGACCAACAGAGGCGACAAAAACCACACACAATATTGTACAACTGTTTAAACAACCAATAGTCCATCCATGGCTCCAATTTCACTATTTCACTGCCCAAAACAATGCCATCAGTGCTCTTTACTTAAACAGTACGAGTGTAAAACAAATAAAAATATCACTCTCAAAAAACCAGAGCAGAAAACAAATAGGCCTAGTCAGTTAACTAAATTGACCGCTACTCTTCCTACCCTTCCCTCCGTGTGTGTCTGCATGCTGGCCTGGTGGATTGATAGTAAGTGCTGGAGCGGATCACTGGAATGGACTGCTTGAATTGCGGAGCGCTGGGCTGGCTGGAAAAACTGGATCGGAGTTCTGGGATCGGCATTTTTCCATGCAGTCCGATCCGATGCACGTTTTTTGCTAATATCGGCGGCCGGATCGGGACATCCCTAGGCAGGAGCATGCGTCAGAACATCCAGTTTTATCAGATCAAGTCTTCTTTCTCCCCAACCAAATGAGAGAAGGAGACAACAAAGCCCTTGGAGTCGGCTACCTTGTCGAATCAGACATCATCAATCAACTTCTTAAAGAGAAGAAAGAAGATGAGAATCAGCCAAAATGTCCTCGGAGAAGAGGTGAGAGAAAAAACTCCAAACCCACTGACTACAAGACAACTGCTTAGCCAAGTAGCTAGCTTGTATGACCCAATAGGCCTTGTAACACCTGCCAAACAAAAGGGAGCCATTCTAGTCAGAAAAGCTTTTCAAGAAGCTGGAGGCAAAACTCTGACCCGAGACACGTGGGACAAACCTCTGTCTGAAAGACTGAGAGATGAAGCCATCCACCTGTTTGAGGAATACACATGCCTCAACCAAATCACCTTCCACAGAAGCCTCACACCGGTCAAAAGGATTGGAAGACCCTGCGGAATAACATTCTCTGATGGAAGTGACCAGAGCTATGGAACTGTGGTGTACTTCAGATGGGAGACCGAGCAAGGCATCCAAGTCCGACTTGCTGAGTCCAAAGCAAAGCTCTCACCACTCGACCAAAAGGGAGAACCAGTGAAGGCTGAGGACTGTGGTGCTGTCTTCGCTGCAAGACTCAGAAGATACATCGAGCACAGTGATGTGGTAGTTAGCAGGAGGGTTCCTGGTTCAATCCCAGGAGGGAGCCCTTCTGTGCGGAGTAGGGATGGGAATCGAGAACCGGTTCCTGTTAAGAACTGGTTCCAACTGGTTTAATCCATCGACATCATTAGCCTTTATGCTTAACGATTCCCTTATTGATTCTTTTCATTACGTTGGATCTTCGAACCGATTCTTTACGTTGACGTGCCGCACGTCATGGCACATACGCTCGTCATTCAGCTCAACAAAAAGAGGTAATCATGGCGGAGAGACAGAAGCGGTCGAAAGTGTGGCTTCATTTCACGAAAAAGGATGCAAACAGCGCTACATGCAATGTCTACAGCATGATAATTACATGCAAAAGTGGTAACGCCACAAACATGTTGAAGCATTTGTCGACGCACAGCATTAAATACCAAGAGTGCCGTGTTTTCAACAATCTCCGCTGGACGAGTGCAGCTCCAGCAGTAACGTCTCTGCAGAGCAGAGCCAGTGAGGGTACGTACCATATGTTAGCATTAGCACAACCCTTTCAGCGACAGGTTCTGTAACGTTAATGACATAGACGAAAACAAATACTGTACAAATATTCTCTCATTTGATCCATTTTAGATGATAGCGTCGGTGGACTGAGTACATCTGCTGCCAGCAGTGTCGCTGCCCCTCCTCCACGTCCCAGCCCCCCTCCCCCTCCCTCTCCATTTAGCCAGCAAACGGCATTTACACTTGCAGAACAGGGCAAAATGTTGCAGGACAAGATTGATGAGTGTCACCAAACACTTACTAAATTTATTGTGAAGGGTTTGCACCCCTTCTCCACAGTGGAGGAGCCAGCATTCCGGTAGGTTAAGGTTTATAATAAAACGTTATGAAAGCAGATGTCTTGGGTTAATTACAAACAACAGGAGGTGATATCATTAATTATTATTGAATGCCAGCCATGCCTGTCTGTTAATTAATATTGCAATATTGCACAAAAAAACATCATGACTCATAATGAGAATGTGATGAATGTCGATGTTCAATATATCTATGCATGTTCCTATAGATGAATGTTAAGTTGTATAATCTATTCTAATCAGTTTAACATTTTGTAGGGAGCTGGCAAAGAAACTATGCCCCAGATATAACCCCCCCATCAAGAGATATGCTGTCCAACCACCTGATCCTGCGTGGTATAATATTGAAAAGGACAATTTAATAAGTGAACTCAAAGAAGTTCCAAAGGTGGCCATAACAGCAGATGGATGGACCAGTCTAAACCAGGACCACTGTCTGACTGTCACTGTACATTATATTAGAGATAGAGAAGGTATAATCAAAGGCAGGGTCCTCAAAACGAAAGCTGTATATGAAGCGCAGACGGGACAAGCAGTGGCAGAGGAAATTAGACGCATCTTAGATGAGTTTAAAGTTAGGGAGAAGGTTGTGGCAGCCACGGTGGACAATGCGGCAAACATGGTAGTGGCGATGAAGAAGATGAATCTTCAGAAGATTGGGTGTTTTGCCCATACACTGAACCTTGCAGCACGGAAGATTCAGAGGCGCCAAACTGTCTCAAACTGGGTGGCAAGAGTCCGGGCAGTGGTGGTTTGGGTGAAGAGGTCCCACATGGCCAAAGTTGTGCTTAAAGAGAAGCAGCAACTACTCAGTAAGAATCTTTTTCAATACAACCCTTTCACTATATTCTAATAATATAAATTAAAACAATCCAATGATTATTATACAATGTTTATGTGTGTATATGTCTGTGATGTACTTATACAGGTGTCTGTGTAACTTTGCTTTATTTCAGATCTTCCCCAGCATGCCCTCATCATGGATGTTAAAACACGGTGGAATTCACTCTACTTAATGGTGGAGAGATTTTTTGAGCAGTTCCCCGCCATTCAGGCTGCAGTGATGGACCCATGGCTAAAGAAGCTGAGTGGCAAGGACAAGTAAGGATGGGGTTATGTGACTATTTCAATATGGCTTATTGAATCATAATATTATGCTATATGGAAGGACTGTTAATTATTATGAAATATAATTATCTACTATTACAGAGTGGTGGAGAAAATGGATGTGCATGACTTCAGAAAGGCGGAGGAATTTGTGCAGCTAATGCAGGTCCTCTACACATCCACCCTGTGTGTCTCCAGTGACACGAGTCCAACCTGCGGGCAGATTCTGCCCATTGTAGAGAAACTGGAGGGCACCTTCACAGTCCAGGAGGAGGACTCTCCATTCTCCAGAAAGATAAAGGACAAGATTTGGAGCGACCTCTCCACAAGATACCAGGTACTGTGACAAATGACATTTATCACAGATACTAACTAAAATAAGTTCACATTCAATCATGTTTCCCAGATAGTTGAATATGGATGTGTTTTCCTTTTCTCTTTTTTGAATTAAGGATGAAGAAGTCCACGCCTTTCTGGAGGAGGCTACGGCGATGGACCCAAGGTTTAAAATAAAAAAAGATACAGATGCTATCTGGGACCGATTAAGAGCAGCAGCAGTAGCAGCAAATACTGCAGTGGAGGAAGAGGGTGATATGATAGTAATTTGATTATAGCATATTACTATTGTGATTTTTCCTCTTGTTCTATACATGTAAAATTGATACTCATGGTCAGTTTCTTCTTAAGCCATCAGAGCAAGAACAAGAAGCGGCAGTCGCCAGACAGAGTCAGCCATGGTGTGATGATGAAGAGGAAGAGGAGGAAGAAGATGTAAGCTAAGCTCAGTTCACTATAATGATCATATCATATTACTGTCACAAATGGAAAAAGAACATTTTGCTGTGAAGTGTCAAAAAATGTCATGAGCATTGCACGGATTAAAATATGAAACTAAAATTAGAATATGGTCATATAATTTCAGATTACACCTGCTGTGAAGAAACCAAAGTCAGCCTTGGAGGAGCTGTTTGCAGTAGAGGACCAGCAGCTGCAGCAGACGGTCCAAAACTGCAGACCTGCCAGTCCGTCATTGACAGAGTGGAGCATGAGGTCCAGTTGTACAGAGGCCTACCTCCAATTCCTGTTCCTGCCAACCCTGCCCTCTGGTGGTGGCAGAAAAAAGACACACTGCCCCTGCTCTCAGTGCTGTCAAGTAAATATTTGTGTGTTCAAGCATCCTCAACGCCATCTGAGAGGGTCTTTTCGACAGCTGGAGACACAATTAGCCCAGAGAGATCAAGGATCCTCCCTGAAAAAGCTGACATGCTTATCTTTTTGAGCAAGAACTGTTAATTAGTCCAATCAGTCCAGTCCAGAGATCTAGGATCCAGTGACCATGTAAATACTTTATTTTTATTTCTGTCCAGAGATTTATTTTTATTTATGTCCAGAGATCTAGGATTCAGTGAGTGACCATGGAAATACTTTAATTTATTTATTTTTATTTATGTCCAGAGATCTAGGATCCAGTGACCGATTTCATATTTGTTTACTTCACAAGCACTTTTCTGTCTTGTTTTGAAATTCAATAAAAAGATTTTGTTGACACCAAAAACCTGTAAGGTATACTTTTTCTACACAGAAAAGGAATCGATAAGGGAATCGATAAAGAATCGGATCGATAGGCAGAATTGATAATGGCATTGCTATCAATAAAATCTTATCAATTTCCATCCCTAGTGCGGAGTTTGCATGTTCTCCCCGTGTCAGCGTGGATTCTCTCCAGATACTCCGGCTTCCTCCCACAGTCCAAAGACATGCAGGTTGGGGATAGGTTAATTGATAACTCTAAATTGTCCGTAGGTGTGAATGTGAGTGTGAATGGTTGTCTGTCTCTATGTGTTAGCCCTGCCATAGTCTGGCGACCTGTCCAGGGTGTACCCTGCCTCTCGCCCAATGTCAGCTGGGATAGGCTCCAGCCCCCCCGCGACCCTCAAGAGGATAAGCGGTTACGAAAATGGATGGATGGATGGATGGATTTAGTAAATTCAAGTGAATATAGGTCAAAAAGGATTTACAAATCATCTGCATTCTCTATTTGCTTACTTGCGGATCTTGGCAGACACACATAGCAGCAACACAAAGCAGCGGCGAGGTATCTATGTTTCTATATCTATGTGTACCTTGACCTTCACCTTTAAGGGCAGTGGCCTTGTAGGTAACGTAGCCTGTACGAAACCACAGACAGTATAATTGTGTGGGTGTGATAAACATAGACTTTATAGAAAGACAGACAAAAGGAGCCATTCATGGTGTAAAATGTGTTCTAGTTGCTGATTTGTCCTGTATGGGTGTCTGCCAATATAGGTAGGAGCTATTGATTGAGAGACAGGTGTTGCTCGACGGGAGCACACATAGTTTTTTTGAATGCAACGCCAGACCACATTAAGTGAGGTGTACGGTGCTCTAGAGCCCTGTTTCCACCGAGCAGTATGGTACATTACGTTTCAGTTCCATTTCCACTGCGAAAAGTTGTGGATGGTACCACTGGAACCATTCCTAACTGTTACCGTTTTTGGTACCCCTTCTGTTGGGGTACCTAGCACACAGATTTGGTACTAAAAGGTGGAGCTGTGAACACTGCAGTCTGTTGATTGGTCAGTAGCAGAGGGTCACTCTGCTCAGGGCTGAGTTGTGGCTGGTTTTGAGGCAGAAGCCACTGTTCATACTGTGGAGAGTTTAATTAGTAAACTGTAAATATACAATGAAAGGATGTTTTATTGCCTCTTGCAGCAGCCGGAGTCAGAGGAAAAAATAACTTCATTCACCGGGCCGACTGCCAGGATTTTTAAGGTGGAACATTAACTCGTAATGTTACTCAATGCACGAGCTGACGATGTGGCTCAATCAACACACCTTAAACCCCCGAGCTTGCCTGAGAAGGACTAAATGCACAAACCCGCTATGTTTAAATATCCAAAGGAGAGAGACTCTCACTGCAGCCTGTTTTGTTTTGAGCTTTTTTGTTCTGAAAATGTCAGCATGCAGCCTCGATCTGTGGACAAGAAACGAGGTACTGACTTCCCTCTGTGTCACCAATAATAAGGAAATACAGTGAGTGCTGGATGGAGCAGTGAGTGACAACAACCCCACCCACATTTAAAGGTACGGTTTGCAGTGGAAACGCTAGGGTGTAGGTACCATGTCTGAAGTAAAGGAAAAGGTAGTTTCTTGCAACCCTAGAATAAAGATAAAAATATTCACAAACGAAAAAACACTTCTGGTTGCTAAAAACACTAAAAATTAAAACCCTCTGCGCGCACTGCAGCACAAGCAGACAGATGCGCGACTCAGAGCAGCATGTGTCACTGACACCAGACTCAGAGCGCAGCGGACCGGTGGAAAATGTCCCCGTCAGCATATTATTTTACATCAATAAAATCTATTTTATCATTATTTTGAGTCACATTGTTGAAAGAATTTAGTCGTCTGTGTTCAAGCAGGATAATAGGTCTCCATTCATTGCACATCGGGCTTTCTATTTCCTTGTCGGAGATGTTTTCTTTTTTAATTACATGATAGCTATTCTCCCTTAACTCACCAGTAAAGAATACCTTTGTCAATTTCAAATAACCCGTGGCAATAATAATATCCCTGTTCTCTGATTCACTGTGAAACTTTTTTATGCAATTCATGCAACAATCAGACCAGATGACTTCTTTACTCGGCCTAATGGGGTTAGTGTTGCGTTCAAGGTCCCCCAAAAAAACAGGAGAAAAAAAGGCCGAATATTCAATTTTTTTTTTCACAATCGAATCCTGGGCCATCAAACGAAGCTTCGAAGCTTCAAATTTTTTGGTCAGCCTTAGTCTGAAGGGTACTTTCGGTTCCAAAAACGAAACGGGGCTTATGTATTGGTAAACTTTATGTATTTGAATGGTATATGGACACAGATTTATGGATGTTTGCATGTTTCGTTCAAGACTATGATGGTGATAAATAAATTATGCAGCAAAGAAGAAGAAGAAGTGGATTCTTTGTTTCCATCTAAGAGCAGCGGTCGGTTTGGTAAGGCGAGTACGTTCATTATTAAGTAGCCTGTCTATGCAGCCCCTCAGTGACTTTAAGTTTAGGCTTAGCCGCTATACAGACGACATGACAGCTCCCTCAATGTGACGCCAAAACATCCGGATCACCCCCTGGTCAGGGGTGGAATTCACCAGAGGACTCATGATATAATATTAACATGATACTTAGGTCACGATACAATATTACTGCGATATGCCAAGTATTGGGTTAAAATATATTGCAATATATTTTGATTTATTACCTTTTTTTCCGACTGCAAATTATTTTCCCCAAGGAAAACTTTGTCAACATCAGTTTTACCTAATAAAATAATGTTTATCTGATTTTAATCATTTTTATGATGTCACCATTGCAAGATGGCAGCAGCTGTATCTGGAGATTTTGGCTTGATTTTTATACAGTGGGAGGAAGTGGAGACGCGTCGTATCTGAGCAGCCAATAAGCTGTGACCTTTAGTTGGAACTGGGCCGAGGTTTTCTTTTGTTGATTGATTTAATCTGACAGCTCTGTCTCTGTGGCTTCACTCAATTCTGCAAAACAGCTGTTGGTCCCAGTTTATATTGTATCTCACTTTACAATAAATGGTTCTGATTACCTGAGAACACCTGTCTCACAGTGCCTCTCTAAATGTCCCACCTGTTTGAAGAGAGCGTAGATTTTCAGTTTGACCTCGTTGCCCGGGTCGTTCTTCAGCGTCGACAATTTATTCTTGGCCTGCTCAAACTGCTCCACCGTTGCACCTGCAGTCACACACAGACATTACTGTCATCACCAATAATGATCCAAACAAGAAGTCTGCTCAAACTGGGAATCTTTAAGAAAGTCAATCAACAATTTTAAAATGTCCTCAGGGTTGAGGTGCAGATAATATTTGTGTATTATTATTAATGATTAAAAATTAGTATTTTGATTAACATTAAGACAACAGTGAAAAATAAATTGGTTCCTCACTATGACTGCTATGAAGTTAATGAATATATAACTTTTTGTCAACTCTGTCAGATCTTACCTCTGCCATCCATGCTGATGGAGGTAACATAACTCAGTTCTCTTGAATTATTGACTGACCCTTACGTGTTGCTCCATTTTTATCTTCTAATAATGAATGTCAATATACTGTGCCATCCCTGGTTGCAACTGATGATGTCTTGATAGAAAACAGGTATTTGATAGTTGTTGTTATTTAGTTTGAAAGCTGGTCAGTTTGGTCACAAAGTCTCGAGTTTTTTCTGTAACAGCTGATTTCTGTAAAAATCAAATCAATCAAAAAGAAAGAGATTTATGTTCAAAGTGGCTTTCGATGTGCTTCCAGGTTTTTAATGTTTCTGTACTATTTTATATTTTATATGTCTCTAGTCATACTATTACTATTATTATACACATGATTATTATCACATATGTATACTATCATATATTAATATATACTTTCAACATACTGTACCACAATAGCCATAATTATTATTATAATATTATTACTTTCATTAACGTTGTTGTAAGCTACTGTCATTAGCGTCTGTCCTGCATCTCTCTCTGTCTGTCTCTCTTTCTGTCTCTCTCTCTCTTTTTCTGTCTTATTCTGTCATACGGATTACTGTTAATTTATAGGGATGCACCAAAATGAAAATTTGTGGCTGAAGCCAAAGCCGAATAATATTAAACGCTTGCCCGAATACCGAGTACCGAATACTGAATATCGTTGTTTAGTTTTTCATTAGTTTTTGCAGATGAACCCCCTCCAGATTAGAGTTGGGACCAAAATTGGGACCCACTGCACGATACCAATGAAAATATCATGGTTCTGAGTAGTATCACGATACCACAGCGAAAATGAGGCAGATGTGCCTTTTGTCATTTATAAAAAGATAAATCACTTTTCTATAATACATCAATGATATTTCAATGGAATAAATTACTTATTGACTTATTCATACTTCAAAAACAGCATCAATAAGTGATTAACATGATCAAAATAAAATAAATAAATAAAATAAGAATCAACCAGCCACCCTCCTCCCCTGACAAGTAAAGAACAGTCCCTAAAGTGCGGTGAGGTTTGTGGGCCGTTAACGGCTCGTTTCTCCTCTGACACGTCACATACCTGTGTTCGGCTGGCTCGGCCGTTCAGGTACTTCTGGGCAGTCATGACGCCAAGAAGAGGATATTATTGGAGCCGACTTCTCCGCCGCCGGTAAGCCGATGGCCGCCGTATTTGACAGGAATGCATTACTGTCTGTGTCTGTGACCCCCGTTCAACCCACAACCGGTGGGATTCGCCTCTCGTTTCTGCTGCTGGTTGAAATCTGTAGGTTGCTCACACAGCGTGCTGAATGATTTAAGCCTATTTTGCTCACTCAAAACTATTTTTAGTCGCAAATGCGAGTGCAGTGACGGGCGGATCGCCACACTGCCGACATTTTACTCCGCCCGTCACCGCACGCTGTTTGATTGCGTTATCAAAACACGCCGCTATTATTCGGCCTTACTTTTAACTTATTCCATCGAATACCGAATGTGTGTTTTTTTGCAATATTCGGCCGAATATATTCGGTTACCGAATATTCGGTGCATCCCTATTAATTTATTATGTTAATCTGTTCTGTACGACATCTAGCCTATTGCACGTCTGTCCGTCCTGGAAGAGGGATCCCTCCTCAGTTGCTCTTCCTGAGGTTTCTACCGTTTTTTTTCCCTGTTAAAGGGTTTTTTGGGGGGTTTTTCCTTATCCGCTGTGAGGGTCATAAGGACAGAGGGATGTCGTATGCTGTAAAGCCCTGTGAGGCAAATTGTGATTTGTGATATTGGGCTTTATAAATATGATTGATTGATTGATTACACACATAATTAAATTGTCTTATATTTAATAGAACAAAAACACTGAAAATTTCTTTCATGTTTTCTAATATGGTACGAAGACTTTTTTGAGTGCCCGATGGTGTTGACAAAAGTCTTCAGCTGCAAAAATGTGAGGTTGGCCTATTAGAAGGTTTAATATTCAAGACTCTGATCTTTTAAAATCTATTTTCCAGCATAATTGAAGAGTAAAAATCAAAACCCAGAAATATAAGGTTTCGTCCCAACTGTCAAAAATGAGTAACAGATAAAGATTAAACTGATTCATTAATATAAAATGTCTAAAAAAAAGTAGAAAGAAAAAAACAAAGGTATTCATTTTACAATGATATAAAATCAGCAAATCTTCATATTGGAGAAACTAAAACCTGACAAGTTGTGCTTGATAAATTACTGAAATTAACAGTGAGTTTTCTGTGGTTACTTATGGATGAATTGGTTGATGATTTAAGCTGTAAAGTAAATACACCAGACAAGCTGTGGTGTCAAGTCAGTGAGTCAAACTCTTCCTCACATCTCCCCTCAAAGAAATCGACCTTTTCCTAAGCCACATACCTTTGTGTGGTCAGAGTGAGCATGGGGCCTACAATGTAATGAACTGTACTCCCTGAGGAAATATTGACAATATGTGTTTAAAGGATACATCCAGAATGTCACACTGACTCAGCAGCAAAAACAGTGTTCAAAAGATGAAGATAGTTAAAGGCTAAAGGATAACGAACAGATAACAGTGTAAAAGTGAACCACCACATAACAGAAATAACAAACATAAAGTAGTATGTAGATGAACAGTGTTTGGCCTCCGTTCTGCCATGCCGCCGCTAGCGCCTGGGCCTCCACCATCGGACAGGCAAGGAACTCCAGGAGAAGCCAAACACTGTTCATCTACACACTGTGATGACACAGAGCTGGCTCAATATCAGCAAAGTTTCCCTGCTTCCCTTCACTGGTTCCTGTACAGCAGGGTAGGTCTTTTTTTCCACTGTTATTATCATTAAAAAGCAAAAGCAGCATACATTCAGTAGGCTATATCTTCAGTAGCTAGTTAGCTAACCCTACACTTTGCAGGGTTTGATTTTAGTTTTGAAAAGGAGAAAATGTATATCTTCTTCAAACCTCTCAAGGTTACAAGTATCATTAACACTCAATGTGATCCAGGCATAACATTTAGCTGGAAATCAACAAAACCAGCCTTAAAAAGGAGACGATTTGAAACAATTACATCAGAGTCAATGGAGCACAACTGTGCAGCTGCTGAACCCTGGTCTGAGCTGGGCCAATACATACGCTATGACTGGCAAGTCTGCGTCCAGGGGCAGGACTTAGTGAAGAGTCAATTACAGTGAAAAAAGAACATTTTTAGGGTCCAAGTGGACTGAGGTGACAGGGCTGCAGCAGATACTCACCCATCGTTGGAGAGGTTGTGGTGTGGAACGTCAGACTGGGAATGGTGGCTAATCTCACCAATCTGGTGACAGAGAGGAAAACATTCAGTGAATTCAGTTAAAAGAAAATCACTGACTGTTGGTTTTCTACACTTATCTGATTTCTTATATGTATTCAAGACACCTTTCCAGCTGGACTGTAGGGATACACTGATCCAAATGTTTCTGATAGCTCAAGTATCAGCGCTCTATTTTCTTCAAACTTCACAAAAGAAAAAGAAGGTTAGTCAGCTGAACAGATCACCAGGGCTTGACGCTAACTTTTTTCCCAAGGAGCACATGTGCTCCTAAGTTGAAAAAGTAAGGAGCGCACAAAGAACTTTAGGGGCACAATGTAAATTGATCAAATAATGTGTTTTCCGTAATAAACGTGATGCAAATAGACATTTACAAGCAAAATTATTTAATGAATTTGTATACAAAATGTACAGAAAGGTAAAATCATCAAGTTTTGAAAAAGTATTGCAATTTAATTTTGTCTTTAATGTTATTATCTTATATATATTATCTTTGCAATATGATTATCTTATATAATGTTATTACTATCCTAAAACATTCTCCAGGTCCTCTGAAACTCTGCAGGACTTATTTCCACCCTGCCCAGCAGCGGTACCGTGGCGAACGGTCCCTAACTGCGGGGAGAACGGAGCAGGCCTTCCCGGAGGTCCGCCGCTTTTCCCGGTCCGTCTCCTCCACACTTTGACTTATTTCCACGCTGCCGACAGTGGGACTTATATTCACTGTGCCGACAGTGGCTTGGAAAACCGGCCATAACGCCAGGGCCTGCCCTGCCTGCGAAGCGCAGCGCACCGAAATTCTCCCGCGAGCCAGAGCACTTCTGTTTATATCAGACGCGCATTTCTCCACGCTGGTTGACAAGCGGTTCTGCTCCCAGCTGTTGTCTCCGTCACATTTGGGGCTGTTTTTCCATCATGGGTAACTACCCAGCTTGACACATTCGCTCGCGGCTCGCGCAGAAAATAGACCAGACGCCGAAATGATCACTGCAGGGCCGGTGGCGGAGCTGCGCGGTGCGGCTTCACTTCTCGGCGCTTTGAGGCTATTCGCGCCGCTTCCGCGGGCGGTGTGGTTCTTAACCGTGTCACACGGGGAAGAGGGAAGAGGGAAGGCGGCTGGAGTTCCTCCAACATTTGCGGTTAGATTATCATATTTTTTTATTGACAAAAATACAGGCTGCTTCGGCTGATTTTTTTATGCGCACATGTGCCCCTAAATATTTTTTACAGTTCGCACACACCTATTTTTAGTCGCAAATGTGAGTGAAACGCTCGCACTGTCGAGCCCTGCAGATCACACACTGACAGTTAAAACCCCTTCAGTCGAACCAGTGAGTCTACTACATAGGACTGACTCAATATTTAGAACCCAGGTGTGGTTCAATAATGATTGACTGCCACTGAAAACAAATTCAACATCCAAGTTCACACAGTATTCTGCCCTGTCATAAGACACTGTGGAGACATCCACTAACTTCATTCTGCTTCTTTTTCAAATGTCAATAACATCCCTGGTGTCTCAATCATACAGTTTTTTTTATCTCTATGTTACAATCATTATTATTAAGGGAAAAAAGAAAAACATCAACTTTACTTTTAAACAGCAGTGTATCTCATAGCTGAAATACTCAATTTTATGATGACATCAATGTCTTGTTTTGGTCAACCAACAGTCCAAAACCCTGGGTCCGCAAACATTTTCATGGACGAAATTTCAAAACTTTTCCATGACTTTTCAAAGACCCCAAATATTTGGGCTGTCAGCGTTAATGCATTAACTGTGACGTGATTAAGGTCTGAACATAAGCGTTATTTTTTTTAATCATGTGCTATTTTTGCCGCCACCTGTGTTTCAAAGGCTATAGATGGCTGAGTGATGATACTGGTATCATAAGAAAACAAGAAGTCCTAAGGAATCCAGTAGTACCAACTAGGGATGTAACGACCTGTCGATCTAGATTGATATATTGATTTAATGATCAACGATCCAATATCATTGATGCAAAGTGAAAACATCAATCCACATGATCATTTTTTGCATAGGCTTTTATTTTCAAAGTCTGTGTCACCATCAAACAGCAGGCAGATGGAAAGCAGCAAAGAGAAAGACCATGAGGATAACATTATTTACTCGGGAATAAATCAGCAGAGTGGAAATATTTTGGATTTCGGAGAAAATACAGGACAACAGACAGAGCTCATGCTGTATGTAAATAACGATGTTACTAGATAAAACACGACGCAACGTTACCTGCCTGGATGCGCGTCTCACTCTGATAACTTATTGCTTCAGCAACATCAGCTGCTCTGTTTTAACAATGTTCAGCTGAAAAACCATGCATGCAGACTGAAACTCTACTGAGCTGTTCTGTCAGGAGATGCAGCGACTTTAACCACCGGTGAGTAAGAATAATAATGACGTTACACATAATCTGTTAAACTGTGAGTAGAGTAAAAATGTCCACTAGCCGCTAGGGCTAATTTATGCAATGCAGACATGCTTAAAGGTAGGGTCTGGAGGATTTTCCAGTTGCTGTTTGTAAACACACATTCAAATTTGGCCCCTCCTATCAGGCTCAATTCTCCCGGGTGTACGGAGCCCGGAGGTATGGAAGAAGGCTTCACAGAAGAGGTTCAGGCAAGGCTCGCGCTGGTGCACGCTCGGGCACGGCACCTGCGCTCTCTCATTGGCTGGGGAAATCTCCGCCCAGAAGCGGTCCGAGCTCACAAAAACATCAAAATACAGTTAAAGGGCAGGAGCTCTGCAAACAGAGTCACCACCACACATGAGTAGTAGCCCATAGGTGATGATTAAGCAGGATTTCATTTGTATATGTCTATATTTTGTTTTGTTTGAAAATCCTCCAGATCCTACCTTTAAGCTAACGATGGGTGATTAGTTGGGCTGTAGTCAACCAAAAAAAATTTTGGTTGACTAAAGTCGCACATAATCTTGAACTAATCGATTAGTCGTGGGGAAAAAAAATCTGCACGTTATTTTTACTTCTGCGGTGGTGTCTGTGTCACTCTGCAGTTACATCAACAAAACGCTAGTCGGCGGTGGAGGACTGTGTTAAGTGCTGTAAAGTTTAGTTCAAATCAAACTTTATTTATATTGTTGATTCAAAACACACATTAAATATGGCTTAATGGAGACAATTTCAATGGCATTTCACATTGTATAAATTAGCCTAGCATCTACCGATCTTTTCCTCTTCTCATATAAAACCAGGGACAACAGCAACATGTAACAAAGGTAACTGTACATAATTTGGTTCCATTATAGCTCACAAGATTCACCGACAAAACAACTGTCTTATACTAAACACGTTTTCCGAGCAAATACAACATGCTAACGTTATTAGCGCCAGCCTATGGCATTTTACACTGTATACATTAGCCTAGCAACTAGCGGAGATTTCCTCTGCTCATATGAAGCCAGGATAAATCCTAAAGTATAAATCCCTGAAGGATAAATCACACCCAAGACTTAAAATGCTGTTTTAGTGAAGGCTTTACTGTCTCCACAATTTATTGTTTCTTATCTGTGAAACACAAGTAAATTCAAGCTTTGTTTCCACTGAGGGAAATTTAGGCCGTAAGGTGAATCAGAAAAAGTCTCACAGAAACTGATTTCTGCTCCGACATCTGGGAACTACACGATCTTTACTTCATAAAAAAGATCAATACATGTTCAGCTAATCAGCGGGAGTTCGTAGCGCGGGAGTTCGTAGCTCATAACCCCGCAAGAGTCCTGTGATCGGGGTCGTAATTCAGCACTTGTTCTGTCTGAGCGTAATGATCTGTTCCGCCTGAGCGTAATGAGATTTGGTACGCGAGTGGTGGCACGGCCGTCACATGATCACACTACACCAATAAGGTACCCGCATTTCGTGTCGCCATGGTTTCATTCAGCAGAGGAAAACAGACCCGAAAGTCGTCAAAAGTGAGCAGAAATGAGCTGAAACAGCGCTATTCACATCGCCGTGTCCATGAAACACGATGAAACAAATAGACAATAAGGTGAACTAAGCAAAAATGTCTTAAAACACATTTGATGCAATACCTGGGCATAACCGACGTATTATTAGGCTACATAGACAACATAGCTGTCCAGTACGGAATACGAGAACGGCCATGTATTTTTTTTTGCTTTTTTTGTGCACTGTTACCTCGTAATAACGACTTATTATTTCGCTATCTCAATATAACAAAGACTGTTTTCTCGTGATAACGAATTAATTATCTCGTCATCTCGATATAACCAAAGATTGTTTTCCTGTGATAATTGTCAAGTCGATGATTGTGNTATATTTCCAAATAGTCGCCTGGTGGCATATAGCCGCCAGGCATCTAATAGCCGCCGGAGGTTTGACCCCATTTTGCGTATTAAACGCTGGGGCGATTATTTCCTCATTCATTGCCTCAAGGAGGGACAGCCCTGCAGGCAGAGAGAGAGCAGCTCGCGACGGCTGCTCTCTCTCTGCCTGCAGGGCTGAGGAACTGTTTGTGCTTTTACGCACGGGTCGGTGGTGAAGTGGTGCACATGACTCGTGCTACGGGCGGATGGACGGACGGACAGACAACCACGTATCTAAAACAGGTAATACATCTGGTTACATCTTTCCCACATCAAATATCCGTGATCACCTACACCCGCGTGCGTTAAAGCGCACACAATTCTGTGTCCTCTCTCCGCGGATGCTGTGATTTGATGGCCCGGTACTCATTGTAGCCCACGCTTGTAAGACCCAATAATAATAATAGTAATAGTAAGCTACTGTGGGCCATGCCTTTTAAATTAAATTACCAGAGGAGTTCGCTGAAAAGCAGGTAATGTCAGCCTGAATTACTTGCGTGCGTCCCCGGTGAAAATCGCTGACATATGGGGAATACAGCTTCTACAGGCTCGCCATAGCTTACTGTCAGGACTCAGGGACCAGAATTCGGGATGGCGGACCGTCGGAATGGCGATATTTCGGTGTGGCGGCCTGTAACCACTGGTTAAATGGCCCATTCGGTTGGTATTCAGATAACTGGGGCTTTACTGGTATAATGCAATAGCACCACCCAGTGGTGAAACCCGTGTACACGTGTACATGAAAAAAATGACCCACTCTAAACGTTTAGAGATTTTTGTACAAGAACTCACCCCTACCTTACAGTATTTTTGCACTAAAAACATACTGGACAGGAACTGTAACCAAATAACGGCCTGGTGCAGGTCGGTGCAAAAACAAACCCAAAACAGAATAAAAGCCCTGAGCAAATAGCCCCTGGTTCTTTTAAATGCCTGGGGTCAAAATCAATTTTGTGAAATAAACGCCCGGGCTACTATTTGGATTTCAGGACTTTACTTTTCAGCGAACTCCTCTGGTAATTTTATTAAAAGGCATGGCATATAGGTCCACAGTAGCTTATTATTATTATTATTATTATTATTATTAGGCTATTATTATTATTGGGTCTCATAAGAGTGGGCTACAATGAGTACCGGGCCATCAAATCACAGCATCCGCGGTGAGAGGACATGGAATTGTGCGCGCTTTTACGCACGCGGGTGTAGGTGATCACGGATATTTGATGTGGGAAAGATGTAGCCAGATGTATTATCTGTTTTAGATACGTGGTTGTCTGACCGTCCGTCCATCCGTCCGTCCGTCCGTAGCATGAGTCATGTGTGCCACTTCACCGCCGACCTGTGCGTAAAAGCGCAAACAGTCCCTCAGCCCTGCAGGCAGAGAGAGAGCAGCCGTCGCGAGCTGCTCTCTCTCTGCCTGCAGGGCTGTCCCTCCTTGAGGCAATGAATGAGGAAATAATCGCCCCAGCGTTTAATACGCAAAATGGCGGCTGGCGCTTTATGCCACCAGGCGACTTTTTGGAAATATACGGTATGTGACAATAATCATACGTGTATAATAACAGTAGAAGTGTGACTAATGATAACAGCAGGAGGCATCTAGCAGGACCACGGCAGCTCTTGTAGGCTGAAATCAAGACGATCACATTAACCACTGCACAATCATCAGACTTGACAATTATCAC
>NC_065516.1:5259430-5260963 GCF_006386435.1 Epinephelus moara
ATATATATATATATATATATATATATATATATGTATATATATATGTATATATATATGTATATATATATGTATATATATATATATATATATACACATATGTATATATGATACTAATTGTTGACTAACTGTGTTACCTTTTCCAGTCTGGCGCTCTGAACCGTAGTTGGGAGACTCTGGTTTTTCTGTAGATTATCTTTACAACTTGGCTCCCTGCTGGTAACTAGCTCTAGGAGTCCAGACCAACTCTGCTTGAAGAATGAGGATGCAGAACTCACGTCCGTGCAGAAGCTCATTTATTTCTCCTCTACAGCAGGAAAATATAACATAACATAACGCAGGGCCTTCTCACAGCGACTATGCTGTAACTGGAGCCTATCTAAACACTGTAAACAGACTGCAACCACCCGTAGCATGAACAGTACTATTTTTATGGTGCATTCCTGTCCATACACTCTATACGCCGCTTTACTTCCCACAACATCTACTACGTCACACCCACACAGTCAACGTCTTAAGGTGAAGGGCTGGCCGGTAACAACTGTGAATATGACAAGAAGTGGTGTGAGACCGGGTTTGGCAACAGGTCAGTAGCCTACGTGCTCCGTTCTATTAAAACGCTGCGTTGGTTAAATGGCCCCTTCGGTTGGTATTCGGATAACTGGGGCTTTACTGGTATAATGCAATAGCATCACCCAGTGGTTAAACCCGTGTACACGTTTACACAAAAAAAATTACCCACTCTAAATGAGAGAGAGAGAGAGAGTGTGAGAGAGAATGTGTGTGTGTTATCTGTACAGAAGGTCTATGTGTGTGTATGTGTTATCTGTACAGAAGGTCTGTGTATGTATGTGCTTACCTGTACAGAAGGTCTGTGTGTGTATGTGTTATCTGTACAGAAGGTTTGTGTGTGCACATTGTGCAGTTACTCATCTTCGCCAGCCAGAAAATTAAGCTATCCAGACTGAAAGTCTTATTTTTTTTTTGAAAAGTGCACTTTATTTCCCTGGAAAATGTGAGTGTTTCCATTTGTAAATAAAAGATGGAAGTAAATATTTTGTTTCCTTGATTTAATTGATATTTACAAATGTACATTGTTTTAAAAGTAAAAAGTAGCCACTGATTGAGAAAGAAATCTAACCTGTATGGGAAAAAAGCATTGATAATCGTCGTAATCGCAGAATCATAGCACCCTGAATTGTAATCGCATCGCCAGTTGTTATAACCGCAGAATCGTAGCACCCTGAATCAATGATCGAATCGAATCGTGAGGTACCTTAGATGGCACACCCCTACTTTTGTTGAATGATCTTGTTGTTAATCTGTGTTTTATGACTGTTTGGAGAAGTTTTCCTTTGGGGCTTCAAGCCAGATATTCCTGAAGTTTTCTAGCCTGGTTCCAGACCATAGACCCCGCCCACTCAACTGAGTAGGCTTGCATCTCTGGTCTGGCATACTTCAATGAATTTGCCATTTATCTCGTCCAAACGATGGACGGACCAATGAACGCCGGGGGTCTAGCGATTAGCCAATCAG
>NC_065516.1:5261010-5266356 GCF_006386435.1 Epinephelus moara
TCCCTGTAAAATCCAGAATTGAATTTAAAATCCTACTGTTAACTTATAAAGCTCTAAATGGTCAAGCGCTGTCATATCTTAGAGAGCTCATAGTGCCATATTATTAGCCTGGTTCCAGACCATAGACCCCACCCACTCAACTGAGTAGGCTTGCATCTCTGGTCTGGCATACTGCAATGAATTTGCAATTTATCTCGTCCAAACGATGGAAGGACCAATGAACGCCGGGGGTGGGGGCGGGTCTAGCGATTAGCCAATCAGCGCCGCGCTGATGTCAAGCTGTGCGCCGGTGGGTAACTGGTGAGGATAGCAACAATGGCGACCGCTACAGATCCTACAGACCACATTATTGATGCTATCGAGGTATTTCGCCACTACTCGCATTAATGGAGGACCAAATTAAGGAAGCTGCTAAACTGGATTTAGCGGCGATGCAGCTGGGCATGCACGATGACGGAGACATTTTAAACGGGCAATGCTCGCTTGTTTTCGGCACCCCCGAGGCATGGATACTAATGACGTCAGATTCTGGGTGAGTCGTTGATCTCTACTGATTGGTTAGGGAAAAATCAAATTCCCTCCCCCTTGTAAATCGCCTTCAATGGAAGCCATGTCAGACTGAAGGTTCTGGGAGCTTCAGTCTGACACTCAGGCTAGAAGTTTTCTGAAAAAGATCATGGTTTGGTTTAAAATGAAAAGATTTTTTACATAAAGGTCTCTCTGAAAGAAAGCCCTGAAGGTTAACTTATCCCATTTGCTGTTTTATTTGTGTTAGTGGAGTCAGTTTGAAGTGAACTTTACTGTACTCATTATTTATGTGTTGTTTATGTGTTTTATGGCCAAAAGTAAAAAAAGAAAGGGGTGGCAGCTTCTTCTGTAACAGACTGTGTTAAATGGGCATTTAATATCACCTAATATCGATCGCATGCCCCTGAATCATATTGAATCAAAACTGTATCATGGCAGACTTTTTAATATTGGAAAATATCATATCATTATCCAAATAATCGATATAATATCTAATTGTGATGAAATTGGTGATTTACACCCCCAATACCAACCATGTAATGGTTGCTTCTCAGAAAAGGGGCTAAATAACGCTCTAATATTAGGCTAAATTTTGCCAAGGGACATACAGCATGGCAGTTTTCACAGAGGTCCCTTGACATCTCATCTCAAGATATCTGAATGAAAATGGGTTCTGTGTAATGCTAGTATGTAAAATATTAAAAAGTATAAAATATGTATAGTGTGCAGAGTATGTAAAGTGTGTAAAATATTAAAAAAATATGTGCATTATGCCAGGCCTACATTATGTATAAAACTAGTATGTAAGGTTAGAAATACAAAACTATGTGTATAATGCTACAATGCAACAAGATGTCCACAGAGAAATACACTTAGGCCATATTCAGACACCGTACCTTTGAAATATAATCATTCTAAATTGGTCCTTTCGTATTTGTTGTTGGAATGTTTTGCAGTGTATGTTAACAGACCAAATCAGTGTTACATCGCCCTAACAACAACAGTCACTTCCTGGTACAAACCAGGCAGTTGTTCACAATAGAGATACGTAAAATTGTCAAAGTTATTTATTTCTGTTGTCATTTTCAGCCATAACTGTAACATTTAAAGATATATAGTTAAACACGATGGTCCGTCCTGTCTGATGTGTCTTGCGTTGCTATTATCTTTGATAAACCACATCTACCAACACAGGAGCTGAATGATATACTGCTGAAGACAGGGCCAAAGCAAAACGAATTTTGGCTAGCTAAAAAAAATGTCATCACTGTAAATGCGCACTATATTTGAGTATTTGCTCCGTTTTACCTTAAACACTCAGTGATAGACGCCATGGTAGACCAGCAACTCCAGTGTTCTGCTAAGTAAAATTACTTTTTGTCTATGGAGTCTGTGGCTTTGACAGAACGGCTTCAATTCCCTTTCAGAAAGGGCTGTCTTTGTATCAGCAAGGTAAAGTGGTGAAAATATTCAAAATAAGACGTACACTTAAAATGATAATGATATTTTTTTTATGTAAGTCCAGTGCAACAGCCTATAAAGATATATTAAAAAAAATGGAGCGTTTCAGACAGGGGTGTTTACAGGTATATTCAGGCAAACAGTATGAGAAAAATAATGTTTTTCTGAACTTTAAAGCACAAAGCACACATAAACATTTTCTAGTACAAACCTAAAATACAAGTATGAACCTGAAAATGAGCAGAAAATGGGACGTTTAAATGATGCTTTGATGGATTTAAGTTATCCTTAAAAGTTTACAAAACTAAGGTTTTTGCTAATTGAAAAAAGGGTGGCATGGTTTCACTGTCAATAGATGGAGTTTATATTGAAAGAGCATCTCAATTTAGATTTTGGGGTGTGATAATGGATGATACTCTATATGTAAAGACAAAGGAGTCTAAGAATATTTCTGTTTTGGACAAAACAAAGTATGTATTAGATTACAAGGCAATAAGAATTCTGTACTGTTCACTAGGGATGCATGATATTGGATTTTTTGCCAATAGCTGATATGCCGATATATGACAATGTATATGGCAGATAACTTTTATTGATGTATCCACTTTCTTCTCCATCTAATTTTAGTGATCATTAAGTCTCTTCTGTGGTGGAATTAACATCATATTTGCATGCATTCTCTTTTGTGATGGCCCACCAGCAGCTGGAGACATGAAATACAATGCTGTTAAATGTATGTAATATTCATTAAATAAATATTCTACAGTTCAAGATAATGTATAAAGAAAAAATAACTTGTCTAGGCCTATATGAAGTTTCTCCTCTCTGCTCCTTATCAGTCATTGAATGTGTTTTAGAGTTGTTTTAACTGTGAATCTGATCGTTGTGCATCAACATCAGCGGAACAAATTTGGAAATATCAAGAAAAAATGTAACGTTATGTATGAATGAATGAATATCAGGTTATGTCAGAGCCTCCTCATCATGGTATCTGGAGCAAAGTTCACAGGAAGCACAGCTGACGCTTTTGCTTTGCTATCATTGTTAATAACATGTGTCGTAAGTGGAATAATAATGGTTCACTACTTAAACTTTACAAGAACTAACTGATTAACTGCCTTTCTCAGATTTCTAACTAAACTTTAGCCAAGCTTAATAGCAGCTGTAACTGTCAGATGAGTTTATAAACCGGTTTGACCCCGCCGGTAAATTTAGTGAGCGTCAGTGCACCAGTATCCGCTTCAAACACTACGACAGAAGCATTAACATTAGCTGTGATCCTCACCTTCTTAATTTGACCAAGCGTGAGGAAGCGAAGAACTTCAGGGCAACGCCAGCCATTTAATCGCAGAGACCGAGGTCCAAAGTTTGACAGGACGGTGGGGGGTAGGGACGAGTTAGTTAGCTTAGCATAGTCCAAACAAATTGCTGTGAATGTTTACACCGCTGCTCCCGCCCACTTTGTCCTCTTCTGCTCTTCCATTGGCTAAAGTGAACCGCCTACCAATCGGATTTGTCCAACGAAGAATATTAGAGAATGTACTTACCAATTGGAATGCACGTTCACGATAGAGATCCGCCTATGTGTGTTTACGTGGCCAATCGGCGTTGAAACTTTATTAATAATGTAGCAGTGCCGGAGACTATACAAAGAGCATGGCTACCATAGACATAGACGCCGCATCGAGTGCCTGAGCGCGTCCTCGCCGGCCGCCATCTTGGATGGGTCTCGCTTCGCCTCCACAGTGCATTCACTTCTATTGAGGAAGGAGCTGTATGCACAAGTAAAATAGAATAACTCAATAAATTTTCAACTGATTTTCACGCGGTTTGGTTTGTTACAAACGGCACACATGTAGTTATGATACAGGATGCTTTCATACATCAAAAATGCAGGATTTCATGCTTTAATACTTCCTGCAGATAGCAACAGCATGTTATTTAGGTCACAACACACTTATTTTATTCACCTCAACCCCAGAGTGGGATATATATATATATATATATATATATATATATATATATATATATATATATATATATATATATACACAGACACACACACACACACACACATATACATATATACATATATATATATATATATATATATATATATATATATATATATATATATATCCCACTCTGGGGTTGAGGTGAATAAAAGAACTGTGTTGTGACCTAAATAACATGCTGTTGCTATCTGCAGAAAGTATTAAAGCATGAAATCCCGCATTTTTAATGTACGAAAGCATCCTGTATCATAACTACATGTGTGCCGTTTGTAACAAACCAAACCGCGTGAAAATCAGTTGAAAATTCAGTGAGTTATTCTATTTTACTTGTGCATACAGCTCCTTCCTCAATAGAAGTGAATGCACTGTGGAGGCGAAGCGAGACCCATCCAAGATGGCGGCCGGCGAGGACGTCGGCTCCGATAGGCAGCGGCAGTCAATGCGGCGTCTATGTATATATGTCTATGATGGCTGCCAAGAGGCGAAGCTCCGTTGAATTTTTGCCAACAGCAACTAGGGGCGCTGCGGTAGCGCTGCCGCCATTTTGGACTGTTGAGCTTGGACTGTTGCGCCCAGACAACATGCAAGATGTCAAGGAGAGAGAAGAAAAAAAGAAACAGTATAGTGCAATTAACTGTAACAACTATCATTGGAACACCCCGCACCTGGCCTTCCACCGAAGGATCCCGACAGGTAAGAACTCCTGAGGTGTATGTGTATGTTTTAATATCAATTTAATATAATATGTATATATACATATATAGGCTATATATATATATATATATATACATATACATATGGCCTCTTGGACCATTTATATCAGAACTGATTGCTGCTTTAGCATTAAAATAGCCTATATATAATTATTATTATTATTATTAGCCTATTATTATTACTGTCCCCTTACTGTACAAACTGTAAATAAATCTTTATTCCTGACTATGTGACGTCGCCATTAATGTGTTTCTAGTTAAAATACTGATTATTTTTTATTATTTTTTTTATTTTTTGGTAGATTGCTTATGGGGTGATTTTGAAGGAGTAATTAAAGGTAGGGTCTGGAGGATTTTCCAGTTGCTGCTTGTAAACACACATTCAAATTTGGCCCCTCCTAT
The DNA here is from genome assembly GCF_006386435.1 of Epinephelus moara. Taxonomy (NCBI): domain Eukaryota; kingdom Metazoa; phylum Chordata; class Actinopteri; order Perciformes; family Serranidae; genus Epinephelus; species Epinephelus moara. The sequence continues at coordinate 5,266,130 of NC_065516.1, forward strand.
CAGGCTCAACTCTCCCGGGTGTTCAGAGCCCGGAGGTACAGAAGAAGGCTTCACAGAAGAGGTTCAGGCAAGGCTCGCGCTGGTGCACGCTCGGACACGCTCGGACACACTCGGGCACGGCACCTGCGCTCTCTCATTGGCTGGGGAAATCTCCGCCCAGAAGCTGTCCGAGCTCACAAAAACATCAAAATACAGTTAAAGGGCAGGAGCTCTGCAAACAGAGTCAC
>NC_065516.1:5267048-5276653 GCF_006386435.1 Epinephelus moara
GAATCTTCTATATTGTAGTCATAGTTGAACCCTAACATTGATTATACTATAATCACAATAAAGTTGAATGTTGTAACCGTGTTCTTGCAAAACTGTATGATATGTGACAGTATATAATCAGATCATTGCAGTCCTAATATGTAGTGTCTTAGTATCTCAAATTAAATAAACCATGTATGAAAGGAAGGATTGTGGGTCAGTTGGCATACTGCATCTAACATACTATGTATTGGGACACACTAATTCTTTTTCTGGCACACTTAAGCAATATCACACGAGAGGGAGTGATGTTGTACTGTGATATCATCACGGCTGTCATCCGTCGTAGGCGCGAGGCCGCAGGGATGTGGATAAGGATATGTATTTATATATGTATACAGGCCAGTATAAGTATATTAATGACATAGCATAATTATATGATAGAAATGTATTATTACACAGTATAGGCCTAACTATGTGTAATGTGTTGCTTTTATTGCTTTAAATTATTTTTTCAATTCTGTCCTTAGTCTTGTATGGTTGTCAAGAGTAATCACACCCTAACATTTATTGATAATGTAATGGTTGAAATGATTTATAACTAATGTTATCTTAATTACTTTCAGTGGGACAGAAGGAGACCGACGACAGACAGCCGAATCACACTCAAGCTCTTTCCTTCAGTCAACAGGTCAATCCTGTTCTATTCACTAGCTGTCTTTAGCTTACACTCAGGTAGTCCTGTCCCAGGTGAGACCGGCATCCCTCCACTGTTAGCTGGCTTCAGCTAGAACAGAACACTCACTGTACTGTCCGAGCAATCAGCAAATGGCGTCCTCTCTTCAGCGGCTTGCCTACGACAACTTTGCGTTATTCTAGCTCAAAAAACATTCACACAAATCACTCACTCCAATCTAGTTTGTGACTAAAAGTAACGTACTGGTTTTTTCTCCTCTCTTCTCTGCTCCTTTTCTTTTCGCTTTCCCTCTCTTTTCTGCACTTCTCTCCCTCAGAGTCCCTCACCTCCATCTCACTCAATCACAATCTAGTTACGCTGGCTACAGTAACCAATAACACAAAATAACTGAAATTAAAGATACAACCTGCGTTTTTCTCTTACTGTAAGTTCAATCCAGAAGCTTCCAAAGAGGTAAAGTCTCTCACGGACACCCAAGAAGCACGACTGTCAAAAATATTTGTGGCAGCTTTGGGCACTCTAGTGGCTTATCACGTGAATCATTGAACGTTCGATCGTGTTTGTCAATTTAAAGGAGCCACAAAGCTGACTAATGGTTTGAAAGCAGCATAGTTGCTGCTTGCTGTTGTCCAGTCAAAAAGCTCATAGTTGGCCTACAGAAAGTTATGTTTGGTCAATGAAAACAGAAAACGTATGTCATCCCATTCAAACCAAGCAAGGAGGGCTTGCATGCTAGGTTGCAACATTAGCCTGCAATTCTCTCCTCTATTACTAACATTACACACTTTAAAACTCACCAGACCAACCAACCACGTCCGCGACGCAGTCCCAAGCCTCATTCTTTTTATTTTGGTTTCTTTAACTGAACAGCGACACATTATAAAGGACTGTGTTGGCACGAATGCAAGTAATACACTTCTCGATATCCATTGTCGGAACAGCTGTAGGAACCAAAGTTACATGGCTCGTTCTCTGGGACCCACTTCATCGAAGCACGTCAGCATTCCGATTGGTTGTCGCTGAACTGTGTCAGAGCTCATTACCATAAAGTTAAACAAGTTTTAACTTCCCTCCGGACCCGCTCCAGTCGCTTTGGTCACCCAAGATGCGCAGCTGACGACCAGGTCACCAAAGTCACCCAAGTCGCTGGGCTCTCAATGAAAATGAATGACTTCCGCCGTTTTGGAAACTCTGGTTGCTGTTGGTTTGAACGTACAGTTACACAGCTTACCTCAGTTTGTCTTAAAAACAGTTACATTTACATTCTGCTTAAAGCCCCTACAAGGAACTTTCCTTTTGAGTTGATTTTGGCAACCCTGTGGACAAAAGCGGTAGTGTTTTGCCGGAATGAAACCTACATTTCCCATGAGCTCTAGTGCGTATTGTCATAAAGACGCNTTCTTGGACTGAGTATGGAGCGATGCCTCACCTCTTTATTTCTCGGCACTCGCTGGACCCTGTCGACACCTGGCTGGTACCTGTCGTCGGCCCGGATGAGGTGTTCCAGCCCCGCGGCCCCTGTTCTCCTCCTCCCTGCTGGCGTGGGGTGAATCTGCGCAACCTGCGGCCTCTGTGTGTGGCTCCCCGGACAGCTAACGTGGTGGACCCACCGGCTCCTGCCAGGATTGGGCTGGTAAATGCTAGATCGCTAGCGAACAAGACGTTTATCCTGAAGGATTTCCTGACTTCCCGAGGATTGGATTTTCTCTGTGTGACTGAGACGTGGCTGACTGTTGGTGAGTCCAGTGCTTTCACAGAACTTTTACCCGATGATTGCTGCTATTTTAACTCCCCGCGGACGTCGGGTCGAGGAGGAGGAATATCAATCAATCAATCAATTTAAAAATAGCGACTATTTATAGGAGTCGCTATAAATGTAAGCAGCTAGGTAAGATGACGTGTGCCATCTGAGTGCCGTAAATTGTTTCATCCTGGAAGCGACCTGGGGCGGACCCGGAGACAGTTTCCTAAAGGTATGGATATACACTATATAGAAATAGCTTATCTTCACACTGATGGTCTCATTTGCTGTTGTAGGTCACACACAGACATCAGCAGAAACAAGAGACTTTTGCATATCCAGTTAAAAGTTCCTTGTAGCGGCTTTAAGTGTATTAATCCTATATTAATCCTTCAGTTAACCACTTCCTCTTTATTTACTAAACCAAATTACTTTCAGTTTAATGGCCCCCCTGCATTATTTTCATTTAATTTATAGGAATTAACTTGTTTTAATACCTTGGTTTTTACACCGGGCTACAAAGGTGTAAAGTTTTAGGATTGTTTAATATTCTCTGAGTTTTTATGTTTTTTATTAAGACTTGTCTTACTTTGTTTAATTCACATCCACAAAATTAAAACCAACCCAACTTAAGAATTTGAGTTCAGTCCACGGTGAGAGTAAATTATAAACAGCTGACACTAAACTGTGTTTAGAGAAAACTAAAGATTTAAAGAAAGTTTAATCACCAGGGGCTTAGGATTCATACTAAAAGTTGACGTGCACCCAAAAGCTGAAAATGGCGTGCGCCAAAAAATAATCTGATTTCTAAAACACAGATCTCCTGGAGTTGTGCGCACCCAGATCCGCCTCATATTCCGCCCTCTACACGCCCTAGTTCAACCATAAATGGTCATGCAAATCACCTCATGAATGCGATCTGCATATAAATAAGCCGGCATGCGAGAGTTCTCTCTTTGTGAGTCACGGCGACAGGTGAGAAATGAACCAAAAAACGGAATTTCTCCGAGACTGAGCTAGAGACCCTTTAACGGGAGGTGGAGGACTGAAGAAAGATTTTATTTGGTGGCCACAGCAGCAGGATCAAATAAATAAAAGAAAGCGAAAAAAAGTGGCAACACATCAACACTGCTGATGCTGTCAGCTGTGTCTGTGGGACTGCACGGACAGTGACAGCGGAAAAAAAAAGTGGTCTGATCTAAAGGTAGACCAAATACTTTACTCCTTTACCAACATGTAGTTAATGTGTTGCTTTTAAATTTGAGGATGTTTGACATTGATGTGCGACATAAAGAATCACATTTATTAAAGGTGGAGGCAAAAAGGAGTATGTGCCAGTGCCATCTTGCGCAATTACGCACGAGGGTCACCGCAGTATTTATATGTTTATGGCAATTAGTCTGATCAGACACCCGGCCTGAATTACAGCATGAACCAGTGGTATCCCTGTCCCAAAATACAACGTGTAATTTGAAATACAATTCAAAGATGAAAGTGTAATAGGCGAACACGTTTCTTCATGCCGGTTTTGTCATGAACAGCACATGTCTAAGTAGGGCTGATGAAATGAGTGTAACGGTTGTGCTTAATGGCTGTATTTCGAGACATGATAAATGCACTGGAAATATTTAGCTAAATAAATAAATATATTCCATGCAGTCGCGCCATCCTCTCCCCCTCCTGCGCTCACAGAGTGGACAATGAGACGTTAGAGGCAGTGCGGATTAAATACGTATTTAGAAAGAATTTCAATTCAGGATTTGAGTTGGATTTTACAACGTTTTTATGAAACAATTATCACTCACTCCAAGCGCAAAATAAGGCTGCTGGATTTAATTTCAATGATAACGTGGATCTAAGGTGGATATAGCGTGACATTAAATTTGTGTGAGACATCAATAAAAATCTGACTCCACTTCTCCAACTCACCGTCTGCGTTGCCACTTCCCAGTGTCTCCAAAATGTGCACACGCATGACTCAGAGTTTGCTTACAGGTGCGCACATTCTCCCACCAATTTTATTTTTATAAATCACAACCTTTGCGTGGTAAGTGGCGTACGCCACTTTCAAGCCCTGTTTTGTGCGTAAGCAAGCTTTATAAATGAGGCCCCAGAACACATCTGGGGTGTCTTGAAACAATATTTCTCTTTCCTGTTTATATGTTCCTAAAATATCTTTTTTTGTTTTGTTTTCTATCGTCACAGCATCATGTTCACCATAGTTTGTCCTTTGTACTGAACTGTTCTGCTCTGTTCTATTGTATTTAATTCAACAAAGATTTTGGGGGGTGAAAAATTGAACATATTTTTGTGGTAAAATTGTTGACATAAAATGGCAGCATGTTGAGACCACAAACAAAAAGTTTTCCCCGCTCAAAATTAGACTTTTGCTGAAATTATCATATTGTTCACTTGTCATACAGATACTCAGCTTCATCTAATGTAAGACAATAAAACAGACACAACTTTAATGTTTTTCCAACAAAATGGTGGCCTTGTTAGCAGGTTAGATGAACCCTGTAGAACAACCAAGATTACTCAAACTGTGGCTTCACAACAAATTTCACATTTCCTTGTTAGCAGGGGGGGGGGGTAATAATGTGTAAGCTGCATCATTAAGGCAGACGAGTGGAGCATTAGCTGGTAAACATCACGTTTATACACTTTACACAGAATTAAAATCAAAACTGAATTAAGTAAAATATTTACTGAATGTGTTAGTGTCTGTTAATGAGTTGTAAAAAATGGTAAATCATTTTTCAGAAGATGTAGATGTTTATCGTAAGCTAGCTCAAGCTATGTTAAATTTAACAACATGCTAACATAGCAAGGCAAGCTAATCACTAACATGCTCATTTAAAAAGGAAAACAACCAATGCCTTGAGATGGCTGTCAGAGATGACAGAGGTATGATCACGTTACACTGTCTGAAGTGTTACAGGTGCTGTATTCCACGTTTTATTTAAGAGGATTAGCGTACCGTTACCTAACTTTTACAACTGGAAAACACCAGTTACGATTCAGCTCCAGAAGTTGCGCCCATAATTCACACAAGGATCATGGAGGCTAGGAATATGGTGGATATTTTTCTGAGAGTTGTAGTTACAATTAATCATGCGACAGTAAGTGCGTTAATATCCACTTGTTTTTATGCACATTTTTAATTTCCTGTTGTATGAGGTGCAAAGGTTGGGGTGTCAATGAACACTTTAAAAGCTTTTTAAAGATGGGCAGTAAGTAACATTCCATAAATATGGGCACATTTGTTTCTCTTGTGATCAGTAATTAATGTCCTCAAGAACCTGAAGAGTAAACAGTCTCTCAGCTTCCGTACATTTGCACTAACAGCAGCAATGAACAGTAACAAGCAGTGATAGTTAACAGAGTCAGTGCAGTAACAGTAAATCAGAGTTTGGCTCATTCTCATCAAGTAAAGGAGAAAATAAAAAAAACTTTTTACACTCAAGCACAACTTCATCAAAGCTAGTACACGTAAAAAAAAAAAAAAAAGCTTAACTCAAGGTGTTTCAAGTCAAATGGTGACAGAAGGTTTTTCACTTTGTTGTGATTTAACTGGTGACATTAACTAGTAAAACTGCCTGGAAACCTTCTCTCCTGGTTCAAGTGGGAATTTAACCTAAAAACAAGTAAATTATTCATTCAACATGTGAACACAAATGTTAATATTTACATCATCATTCAAGAGCTCACCTGTCTAACACAAATACTGTTGGTCCATCCAAACAGTCACTGCCCAGTGGATGGAAACTCGCCTTCTTCTTCTACGTACACAACAAACCAAACTAATTAACTCAGCCAGAAGGAATGCAAATAAAACTAAACCCAGGTGAGCAGAAACTTTCAAAATGTCCACAGCATGAAATAAAAACCTTTCAGCTTCAACAGAGGAGGAGTCTTTGAGAATTTGTTCTCCAGCCAGTGGCGCCCCCCAGAAATTTCTCGTCAGTGTGGTCAGATAGGGCCATTCTGAAAATCTTGGGGTGGCTCACCAATACCAGAAGCCATCACTGAACTTCATGAATTAGCTCATGTTGTTAAAGTATAGAGGCTAGTTGAAAACTATGTTACTGTGGAGAGTTAAGGAATCACATACTGATGTACTTTTGTTTCTTATTTTACAATAAATGTTACTAATTCTCTGATGTGTATAGACTAATAAAGGTAAGGTTATCATTTTCACTTCCAAGACAATCCTGTTTTAATGTGTTGTGTATCTGTATTTGGTGATTCATTGTTCTTCAAACAGGCTAGCCATGCCAGTGGTTCCCTGCAAAAATTTTGCCTAAATTTAGTTATTCAGCCTCTGACAAGCTGTGCCAACACGGTTGGTGCCAATCAGCCTGTTCTCATTCTGAAGTTGTTGAATACAACCGTTTTGTCAGTGATTTCAGCGTCAGACACCTGACGGCAAAAGCCACCTTTGGCGACGGTATGTTATGCCACCAGGTGGCGTCAGGTTGAAAGGATGCCGGCAACAACATAATATAATTAGTTGGAAAGTCCCTATGGGCCGGGTGGGAGGGTTGGTGGACGGGTCCAACAAACCCTGGACTTTGACCCAGGAGCCTGGTGTTCACTTCCTGTATGAATGTAGAGCCAAACCACATGCCTTTGTTAACATCCCAGTATTGGTTGCGGCGTCATGGAATGTCAACAGCAGACACAGGAGGATAACTCACATGTAATATGCAGACATGAAAGGCCACTGGAAAAGCTGCGATATGTGATGGCCTGGCATGAGAAGGTGTTGTAACAATGGGTGGTTAGGCTGTCTAGATAAACCAGATAAATTGTGCCCAGATATAAATGAGTGTGCTGCCACCTATTGAATTATTTTCTTGGGAAGGGGGGTTAGTGCCACCAAAGGTAAAAAAAAAAAAAACCCAATACTCTCCTCTGCAGCACCTCCTTGAACTCAACACTTTTCATGGACCAAAGTTTTAAAAGGAGATGTTGTGACTATTTAGAAGATTGAGTGTTAAAGATTCCCCAGCAGCGGCACTCGATGGAAATACAGCTACAAATACAATTAAAAGTTTAAGATGGGCAAAATATTTAACTATATCTAAAGGATATGTTGTTATAACAAAAGTTTTTCTTACTTAAAATGGAATAATTTGGTATCTAACAACCAGGACTTACTTAAGTTCCCCTATTTAGCATTTACAAGCAATAACGTTTCAGAAATAATTCATAACAGACTGGAATGTAGCTGTAAGTAGATCTAAGTGTTTGTTAACACTACTATAACTAATCCTGTGGACAGACAGAAGTGGAGGCTGCTATATAAACAGATGATGAATGATAATATAGTAAAGCAGTTTAAGTTATATAAAATATATCCTCATAGGAAAATTTTTTAATTGTTTATGAAAACAAAATTAATTAATAAACATTTAAAAAATCTCATAGCTCCTTATAACTACATTATAGTCTGTTATAAAACATTTATTAAATGTTACATTGAGGTGTTACCATAACATGAGAAATATCTTCTTATAACGTGAAATATATCTCATTCTCACAGAGATTTAAAAATGTCTAATAATGTAACTGAGTTTTCAGCCTATGGCGCACTGAGAGATAAGCTCCAGAGGCTTCTCACCCCCGGTTGGAGGCGCCACTGTGCTTACTGATACATGATGGAGCTGAGGATCTATTAGGTATCCCTGCATACTGTCTCTCTACAGCCTTTCTAAACAAGACTATATGATTACAAATTATGACGCAGGTCACAACCACTTTGTGTTGCTTTGATGACAATTACAAAATGCTAATCATAAGAACACATTTGCAATGTTTCATCTTTGGTGAATCCACCTTTATAAACCTTGTGTCAGTTTATTAATTTTCAGCTTTTAAGTCCTGATTTTGTTTCTCTCATTCTTATTGTTGATGAACAAATTCATGCAGGATGGAAGGAAGGATGCAAAGGAATGATGAGGTGGAAAACAAATTGAAAATGATGTGTGGATTTTATGTGCTTTTGTGCCTTAAATTTTGTCCATGAATCCATTGTGCTGCTAATCTCTGACTTGACCTCAGCATCACTTCCATCTCCACAGTGCTTTGTCAGCAATAGAAAAAGGTCTGGAATCACAAATGATCTTTCTGCTATATCAGGAAAAAATTAAAAAAACTGGCTTGTTTGCATTTCTTTTAACCAATTACAGGGGCCAGGATGCAGTGATGGTGCTCTTGCAAAATAGTGTCAGGGGTGAACTTGTCTTGATGGAACATCTACATGTGGGGAGGTGAGTGCTGTCATTGAAATGGCCCCACAAAAGGAAACGTTACAAAAAAACATTAACAGTCGTGTGTCACTGTGATTCAACTTTTAGTGATGAAAAAGACAAACATGATCAAATACTCAGAGGCCTGATTCTACTTTAGCTCTAGAAGAGCTCCCTGGACCCATTAAAACCACAGATGATCTGCTGGCTGTATGTGGCTCTGACAGAAAATTATTATGACGATATCACAGAAGCTCATATGAAGTGGAACAGATCGGTACATTACTGTAAGTTCAAACCAGAAGCTTACAAAGAGGCAAAGTCTGTCGTGGATGCCCAAGAAGCACGACTGTCAAAAATATTTGTGGCAGCTTTGGGCGCTCTAGTCGCTCATCACGTGAATCATTGAATGTTAGATGGTGCTTGTCAATTTAAAGGAGCCGCAAAGCGGACTACTGGCTTGAAAGCAGCATAGTTGCTGCTTGCTGTTGTCCAGTCAAAAAACTCATAGTTGGCCGACAGAAAGTTATGTTTGGTCAATGAAAACAGAAAACGTATGTCATCCTATTCAAACCAAGCAAGGGCAGGCTCATTGCAACATGAGCCTGCAATTCTCTCCTCTATTACTTACTTTACACACTTTAAGGGCCCTATTTAGATGGTCTAAAGCGGACGGCAGAGGGCGCATAATCCATGTCGCAAGTGTCATTGCTATTTAGATGCAGGCGCAGTTGTCATTTTCACGTCCTGCGCCCTCGTCGCCTAACTAGCAAATGAACTTGCGCTTCTCTGGGTGTGTTGGTCTAAAAATGAGGAGTGGTCAGGCGCAGTCATGGCGCGTTGCTAGTTAGATGACGTAAAAAGCAAATGCGCCAGTGACCAACAAAAACCTGGTCTAAAGTCAACGGCGCAGTATTTCACTGTTAAACAAGTT
>NC_065516.1:5277084-5277291 GCF_006386435.1 Epinephelus moara
TCTGATTGGCTTATTGAATGATACACCCAAAACACACCCATGACTAATTCACAGGGTAAGTCCAACCCTTTTAGACTCTCCGCCATGGCGCACAGTCTAAAAACGCGCTGTCTAACTAGCAAGTGACTGGGACACACCCATGCGCCGCACGCCTGGCGCTTTGCGTTTTAGACCATCTAAATAGAGCCCTGTAACTCCCCAGACCAA
>NC_065516.1:5277791-5284086 GCF_006386435.1 Epinephelus moara
ACACCAAACAACGCATGTAGAGCAGAACTCGGCCAATTCCCCCTCATATTGAAAATACAAAAAAGAGCAATTAAATTTTACAATCACCCAAAAACTAGTGACCCCCAGACATACCATCACAAAGCCCTAACCTGCCAAGAGCTGAAGCCAGAGAAGAGCCCCCTCAGCCAGCTGGTCCTGAGGCTCTGTCCAGACAACCTAACATGCCCCGGACAGCCTCGGGACCACAACACCAAGCCAATCAGGCCAAATCAAATTATCAACCAGCAAAAAGAAATCTATATCACATACTGGAAGGGAACAACTAAAACACAGAGTAAATTAAAATGTTATCTGACCCTAAAACGAAACTTCACATTAGCAAATTATCTGAACACAGTAAAAGATCCTAAATTAAGAAAAGCCTTGACTATGTACAGACTCAGTGAACACAGCCTAGCTATAGAGAAGGGTCGGCATAGACAGAGCTGGCTGCCAGAGGAGGAGAGACTCTGCTCCCACTGTGACAGACAGGAGGTCGAGTCAGAACTACACTTCCTCACCTCATGCCCCAAATACCAGGCTCTGAGAAATGAACACTTTCCCAAAATAATAAAAATACACCCTGAATTTGAAAACATGACAGACATGGAGAAACTCCCATATTTACTTGGGGAAATACCCAAATGTGAGAACATTGCAGCTAAATTCATCATCTCATGTCACGACCTGAGGACAGCCAGTGGAACCTGAGAAACACAACTCAGTATTTACTTATTTTTAATTGTTTTTAATTGTTTAATTCTTAATTATTTATTTATTCATTTATTTCTCGTATCAACAACACACACACACACACACACACACACACACACAACTTCAACACAAACTTCCACAATCTTTGTGCCTGCCATAGACTGAGAGACAGGAAGTGACACACATATTTGTTGTTTGTTGTTTTATTCTTTTTTGTTATTACTGTTATTATTATTATTGTTACTACTGAGATTGATTGAATGTGATTATGACTGTGATTGAGTCAATCATAGTTATACATATTATACATACAGTATTACCAACAGTATAGATTATAACTAATTTATTGTAAATATTGTTTTCCTTTATTGTTATTATTAGTTTGAATTCCAAACGCTTGCTTTGGCAATATGTACAGTGTTACCTCATGCCAATAAAGCCATTTGAATTGAGAATTGAGAATTGAGAGAGAGAGAGAGAGAGAGAGAGAGAGAGAGAATACTAAAAAAAAATAAATTATGTAGGCTTAACCTGGACAGTGGACACACATTTCAGTGTACATGTAAACCGGGACACATTTCAGTGCTCAAAACAATAACTGCTGTAGTAACATGAACATTCACAATAAAGTCTGGAAACACTTTGGCTTTTACAGTTTTTCTCGATTGTTTACACACATTTTCTGAAACCATGCCTCATACTCTCAGAACTCTACACACAAATCAAAAAACACACACACAATGGGCAAAACCCCTCAATTCTCCTGCAAAATGAAACTTTACATACAAAACAATGTTATTTCTTCTCAAAATGGTATTTTGTTTTCAAATGACACACACAAACCATCATATGAATAGACATTTATAAGAACCAGTTGAACACTGATGTGCTCAATGTAAAACACTATGATGAATGGAAAACACTTCTTCTCCATTCATGATACAGTTTTTCTCAATTGTTTACACACAAATACTGGTACTTGAGACACAATGACCACAACATGTAACTCATGCACCAACCCCCTGAACCAATTCTGCTAAACTACAAGCACAATTCCTGCTTTACACTCAAATTGCAGTTCTAAAACACATTTTTTTTCAAAACACTACACACAATTCTCTGCATTTGGCACAATTTTCATGAAAAAAATCTCTTGTTTTCACAAGGAACACACTGTCATTCAAAATTCTAAAGTTACAGTTTTTCCCAATTGCTAAAACACAAAAGCCAATTCTCTAAACCAAATGACCAACAATTCCTCAATGTCTGTCTGCCACCCTACTCACTTTTCCTCAACCCCATAGAGGAGTTTTTCTCGTCATGGAGGTGGAAGGTGTATGACCGCCAACCTTACACAAGAGAGAACCTTCTCAGGGCTATGGACCTGGCCTGTGACGACGTGCCTGTGGAGGCCTTCCAAGGATGGATCCACCATGCCAGGGCGTTCTTCCCACATTGTCTGGCAAGGGACAATATTGCCTGCGATGTAGATGAGGTCCTGTGGCCTGACCCAGCTCGACGACGTGATGCCGCACAATGATTGTGGAGTGTGTGTGTGTTGTATAGTTCCATAAATAAATAAAAAACATCACACCCTGAACATTGTTTTCAATGACTATTGTTGTGTATAATGGATCCTCTGTAGTGTTTGCATTGAGTTGTGATGCAGTACAGTAGTGTACATACTGTATTTTCTGTAGATTTACATACTGTTCATATGAAACACACAAATCTATGAATGCCCAATACTCTACAGTGATATATTCTGAGAACAGATACTGTAAGGTTTCTAAAAATGTGCTTTGGCAGGTGTGAAAATAAAGAACATTCTCACACACTGAACATTGTGTTTTCAATTGTTTTGTTGTAGTCTGTAATGATGCGTATAGTGTTTAAATTTTTGCAGGCTTTGAGCAGCTGTTTTGGTGTGAAAGTTTGTGTTTTGAAGAGAGAAGGTGTGGTTTTGTTTATGTAGCTTTAGAAAAGTGTGTTGTGTTTAGAGTTTTGGGAAAATGGAGGAAAGTTTTGTGAAATGTGTTTTAGCAATTGAGAAAAACTGTAATTGCCCTACTATGCACACTAACTCATCACATGGGCAAACACCTGTCACACAGTTTTACAATTAGCAATCAGAGCTTTAGCATAAAAGGGCAACAGGTGAGCTCTTCTGTTTTGGAGCAATGGATGCCAACATTGGAAACAGAGGCAGAGCCAGAGCCAGAGGAGTGAAAGAAAGAGGAGGAGGACGGGGAGGACGAGGACGAGGAAGGCCAAGGACCGTAATCTCTGATGAGATCCGAGCCACTTTTTCTGCCTGGAGATGGAAAGTGTATGACCGAAATCCACAAACGCGTATACCCCTTCTCCAAGCTATGGAAGACGCATGTGGAGATATAGCAGTTGATGCTTTTCATGGCTGGATTCGCCATGCTAGGTGATATTTCTCCTGCTGCTTGGCCAGGGAAAACATTGCTTGTGATGTGGATGTGGTGCTGTGGCCAGACCGAAACAGAAGAGAGGGTGCAGCATAGTTTTTTTTTTTTTACTGTAACTGTATACAGTAAATTCTTCTGTTGTTTTGTATGTAGACCACTGTATGTGCAACTTTGTGTTGGTTGGAATGTACACTGTGTACATTGTTTTTGTGGGAAAAATAAAATATATTTGTTACCGTGTATTTGTGTGTTCTGAGTATAAAAACAATATTCAAAAATATTTTACAACACACTTATGTATGTACTGTCTGTAGTAAGTGTAACACTGAACAAAAAAAAATCCTGCTTGTTCTTCTTCAAGAACAGCAACTGATCAACATGCTCAGAGGTGAGTGCACTTCTCTGACAGTTGATTATGTCACCAGCTGTGGAAAAGATTCGTTCTGCATGTACACTAGTCTCCAGAACACACAGATACCTTTGTGCCAGCCTGGCAAGGCGTGGGTACTCTTGTGCCTGAGATTTCCACCACTCTAATGGGTCATCTGTCAGTGGTAGAGGTGAGGCAGCTTGGTATCGTTTGACCTCTTCTTCAGCTATGGCAGTGGTCGTCACAACTGTGGTGGGGCTCTTGAAGGTCTGCCCGAGGAGGTCAAAAAGTGCACATTTTTTCTTGGGTGGTGGTGAAACATTGCCACTGGTGTTGAGACACCCTCCTCGTTGGCGCTTCCCTCCTCGACGTCATCTGTACAGTGCAGCATTGTTGAGTTGGAGCTAGTTTGCCCCGAGTACACTAACTCACACTCATTCACTAACACACACACACACAAACACACACACACACAAACAACCTCATTCACTAAATCACACTCACTCAGCGAGAAATCTGCGGTTCATCTTCAAAAGAAGTTGGTTCTCAAAATTATGAGAATTCAGTCTCGCTCTTCTTGGGCTGAAGATAATTCCTGCGATGCTAAATAGCCTTTCACAGGCTGCGGAGGCAGGGAGAGATGTGTTCAGCTTCACAAACAGCCTGCACACAACTGGGAAGGATTGTCCATGTGATCTGCTGAGCAGGCCAAATATGCATCCAGTTGTTTTGAGCCATCCTGGGCTTGAGATGACTGCAGGGCTGAGAAGAAGTCATCTCCATCAGATGAAGTGGATGCTGTGGTATCACCTGGGGTGGGGTCTTCCATGTGCTGCTTGATGTTGTCCATTCCTGAAATATGGATTAATACAACTTTTCAAACATATCATGACCCCAACACAAGGTTTTGAACAAAGTATTTTGTTTTAATTTCAGGTTTATAAATTTACTATTTATCCATGCATCCACATTCGGCTATATGCACAGCTCATTGGATGAACTGATTAATTAGTTGTGCTTGATCACTGTTGTTGTGACTGCAGCAGTCAGACACACCTGGCATTAATCAGTTCATCCAATAGTGTAGGACAGGAAATAAAGAAACTGTCCTAATTTCAGGAAGTATGTGGAGCTGTGCATATACCAATTTCACAAGTGAATTTGGCAGTATTACAAAATGTACACTCATACACTTTTTCCCCACTACCTCCGTGTTGTCTTACCCTTTCTGATCGTGGCTTCATTCTTAAGGTGTGTTCACACCGGACCTGTTTTTTTTTTCGCTGTCGCTCGGTTCACCCCTTTGATATCGCTTCATCGCTCAGTTGCAATTGCTCGTCAATGTGGCAGAAATCAACAGACTCGCTTTTTCGCTTTGATGACGTCATTGAAGCGATCAGGGAATTTCAGGGAGGGGAGGGGGTTCTTGACTGTCATGACATGCCAGCTTCATNCTCCGACCGCGGCAGACCGCTGCTGAAAATTATACATTTTGATACATACAGGTAGGCTATATACATATTGCAAAACTCTGTAAAAGTACACCAAAGCATACATTTTCGTTTCCAAATATTTATTTGAAAACAAAACCATTCATACGGTCAATAAAAAAACATTTTGTTAATAATAAAAAACGAATCTCAACAGCGACCGCGCCAGCCGGCGGGACTGCGGCTGAACCGCTTCCAATGTTCATTCATTCATTCAGTCGCATGTTCAGTGTGTGTGTGTGTGTGTGTGTGTGTGTGTGTGTGTGTGTGTGTGTGTGTGTGTTAGTACGTCAGACAGGAGGAGTATCAATAAAAAAAAAGTTTCCACTAATTATTTCGGTGTTTATTTCTTTTATTCTTTTTTTTTTTATTAAAATGCGTAATATAGCCAACAATATTATAAACCAAAACACTGGACACTGGAGAGGTTGTCAGTCCTATTCTATAGTCTGTAATATTTTTTTTATTTTATCATAACTTCTTGGAAGTTNACTGGAGACACAGTGCAGCAGCAGCTCAGCAGCAAAAAGAAAAAAAAAAAGAATTATAAAAAGTGTTAATTAATCGACATGAGACACTGGAGAGGTTGTCAGTCCTATTCTATAGTCTGTAATATTTTTTTTATTTTATCACCTATTCTATAGTCTGTAATATTTTTTTTATTTTATCATAACTTCTTGGAAGTTACTCAAATGCATTTTTGGTGTGCTTCTGAGCACACGGGCAGCATAAACAATGAAGTTACATATGTTGCGGCACTTGGAGGGGCGCTGTAATCCTGGCGGTCCTTAAGCACCATGGACAGCGCCAATGCATCTATCACTGTAGCGCAGAGGCTCTGATGCCTGAGACAGAGCATGTGAGCGGAGTTGGAGCTGCCTGGACCGAGGAGCGGGAGGATTTTGTATGTTTGTGCCAAAATAGGTAAAAAAAAAATAAATAAAAAAATCATAATTTCTTCGTCTTTTGTGTAATAAAATATTTGGAAATGAAAATGTATGCTTTGGTGTACTTTTACAGAGTTTTGCAATATGTATAGCCTACCTATGTATCAAAATGTATACTTTTCAGCTTTTTATAATTATTCATTTTTATATCTCCGCGGTCGGAGGTATAAATGCTCAGAAGTCTAGTGTGTTTCATTTTTGTAACTTTAAGGGCCCTATTTAGATGGTCTAAAACGCAAAGCGCCAGGCGTGCGGCGCATGGGCGTGTCCCAGTCACTTGCTAGTTAGACAGCGCGTTTTCAGACTGGGCACCATGGC
>NC_065516.1:5284608-5290160 GCF_006386435.1 Epinephelus moara
AACACACCCAGAGAAGCGCAAGTTCATTTGCTAGTTAGACGACGAGGGCGCAGGGCGTGAAAATGACAACTGCGCCTGCATCTAAATAGCAATGACACTTGCGACATGGATTATGCGCCCTCCGCCGTCTGCTTTAGACCATCTAAATAGGGCCCAAAGGCTTCAGAAAACATACAAGACACATACAAAGTCATAGGAAGAGAAGCTTGTAGGTTTTATCTCAAAGTTATTTGCATTATAAAAACCATTGTGGCGCCTCTAGGACAATTGCACTTACATTGATCACTTCCATGAAATAAAACGAGAAATTGGAGAAGATTGAAAAAATTGTTAAAATTAAATTAGGGAACTGACAGCGACAGATGCATTGTCTCTGTGTGTTTTTACATCTATTGTTGCTTTTAATTTGCAGCTATACTTTTAATGAAGCTGACATGTCATGACAGTCAAGAACCCCCTGGGATTCCGGGGTTACGGCAGCCAATCAGCGTTGAACTGCAAGCGACAGGACCCAGCGAAATACCGCTCCAGATGAGATTGCGACAGGACCCAGCGAAATACCGCTCCAGATGAGATTTGTCATCTCAAGCGACGAGCGAAAAATCGCTCTGTCGCTGTTGCTCGGAACCCGAGCGATTTTTCTCCTGGGCGAATATACTCTCAATCGCCCATTTGCATTGACTTTGTATGTAAACTCGTCGCTAGTGAAAAAAAAAACAGGTCCGGTGTGAACACACCTTCAGTCCATGTGGTTCAGAATTTAGGAAGAAGAATTGAAGCTGCAATCAACTCAGTGTCTTCTGACATGTGGCCAAAGCCATGCTTTATTCCCACCTGTAGGGATGCAAATTGTAGGCACTTTCCTGAATCGATCCTCGGCAATGTTAACTATCAATTAATTGTAATTAAAATAAAATACCAAAATGCCCAAACAATACCAAATGCTTATTTTCTCAATCAAAGCATTATTTCCACAGCAACACATTACAATTGATACTCTCTACATGTCATATAGAATAGTTATATTATTGCGCCCTCTAGCTGTTAATTTAAATTTGATTTGAAAATACACAATCCTACCATTGGTTTGAGTAATGTAGATTAAGTAAAGTTCATGTGTTTGAGTAAATCCTTAACGACCAAGCAATCAATTTTTTATCAATTGTTTGCTAGACTCACAAGTCAGTCTTTAGACGCTTTGCTTAACTAAAGACTGATGACTTTCTCCCTGATTTTGTGTTTAGATGGGCGGATACAATTTCAGAGTTTATAAAAACTCCCTACGTTGCAGAATCAAAAGTAAATCCGCAGGGCGGTCCTTCGGTGGCTCGCTGAACTCTTGTGCACGTAAACATAGTCCGACTAGAAACGTGTAGCGGTACAAAATGGCTCAAGTCGCTGCAAGTCCTTCATTTCCACAATCTTGTGGACTGAGCACACATTTTCAAGCTCTCTGTGTGTTTGTTTCCAGACGAGAAAAGGGGGAGCGCACATTTCCGGGAGGGCGTGTCCTTTTCAAAAATGCAAGAGGCGTTGCTTTGTTGCCGGCCGTTTTCGCCGGTGTGTTAAACACACTGTAGAAAGGAGTGTCCCCAGACTATCAGAAGGCGGAGATCTCTGATTGTCTGGTGGCGAGACTAATTGTTTGCATCCCTAGTTACTACCTGTAGTGCATCCACCAGAGGATTGCAGTATTTCAGTTGCAACTTCATTTGGTCAAGTTTGGTGGTCAGCAGGCTTTTGGAAGTAGCCATCCCCTCTGGGCATTTGTTTCGGCTTGCAAGATGTTGATTGCCTGGGTGACTGGGCTCATGGTAGCAGCATACTCTGTGAGGAATGCGAGTTCAGCTGGGTTAAACCTGTAAACAAAAAAGTACATTAATGGTGTATCCATTTCATTGGATACACATTGACAGTTCTAGAAACATTCAAGACAAATTATGTTCAATAACGATAAAGTAAAACATACATAATTCTTGCTTACATTGGAACCTTTAAGTCTTCGCAGATGACTCTGATGGCCCCCTCTGCCTTGTCTTTGAGTATCCTCAGCAGTCGTTCCACTGCCATGAACAAGGAGTTCCACCTGGTAGCATTCGGGCGCAGCAGCTGGAGGGAGCAAGCATCTTCAACAGCTTTGGCTGCCAGTGTGGATCTTCCAGACTTGTTCCAAAGTGCATAACACTTGGCAGATGTTGAATGGTGCACTTTCTTGTATACCTCATTAGATGCTGCTTTCATGACATCAACCGTAACTTTCAGATTGAGTAGGTGACAAGCACAGCGCTGGTGCTTCTCACTTCTTCTCACGGATTTCGAACTCGGCATGGATGTCATTCAGGGCGTTTGCCAACACATCAAAGGTGTGGGAACCTCTCAGTTGTATACAGGCTAGGGCCACTGGGCATCTTTTGAGACTGTCAGGGTCAATCCAATGGGCAGTAACTCCAATGAAGCTCCGTCTTCTGACAGACCAGCAGTCGGTGGTAGTCGGTAGTCGCTTTCTTCATTCCCTTGGGGGCATCTTCAATCATGGAGCGCAGTGACACTCGTGTCATAAGTCTAGCATTAGGCACAAGATCCTTCACAAAAACTTTAAATGGTTCTTGTTCAACAAGACTGAATGGCTGTAGCCCGTAAACCACATACTTCATGACAGCTTTGTCAATGGACCTCTGAGGTGTAGAGGACCAGGTACTCATTAATGTGGTCTGCTTGCTGGTGGAGGGAGTTTCAGGGGCCCTTTTTCTCTTTGCTGATGTTAGCTCTCCATATTTTTGACCTGGATGATTTCTCTGAAACAGCGAGAGACATTTTTTAAGCTTAACTTTAGCTACACTTAAGCTACTCAACAGCTAATTACATTTAAAATAATATACTTTAAAAAGTAAATTTTTTACCTCCAACTGCAAAATATAAGTTAACACAACATAACTTAACTAGGCTATAGCGATGAGCTAGCCATAAAGCCAACTCTGATTACATTGAAATTACAATCAGATCAATCAACGTTTACCAATGAATTTGGGTAATAGTAATTAATTCAATACAATCAGGGTTAGCCTAGCTATTCGTCTGGTTCCCGCCAGGCTTCTGGGTTATCTAAACTAGCTAGGTAGTTATTAGCTAGTATAGTATAGGTTAGATAACATAACCCAGTAGTCTGACTGCGGGAACCAGACGAATTTAGCTAACGTTAACTAGCTAATTCCGATTAGCTAGCTAGCGACATTGAAATCACAGCTAAGCTTTACCACTGAATTCGTGTGGAATTAATTAAACGCAAAACCCATATCCATAATACTATTGTGAAACAGTCTTGTGTGTCTAGGCTGGCTAACGTTACCTACTAGTAACATTACCTGTCAGTTTAATGTTAGCTTACGTTAGCTACTAAACATTAACTATGCCATCCTAACAATGTTGTAGCTGATCTTATCTTACCTCAATGTGTTTTTTGAGGTTGGATGGTGAGTTCTTGAAGGCTAGGATTTCGGTCTCTTTCGGCAAGCATAAGAGACATTTCATTCGATAAGAAGAATCTTTGGCTCCAACATAAGAAAACATATCTTTCAGATATGGCCATGGTTGTTCGACTCCGTCAGCTTCTCGCACCTCGTTTTCATCAGTCTCGGTGTCGGTTGAAATTGCAGCAGGTGCTGTCACTTCTTCCATGATGAATGAATCAATTGACATGTCTAGGCATGACTGCTGATGATGTGTCGCTGCTTTGAGTGTTTGCACGTGATAAAGCAATGACATGCACTTAGCCTAAGACAAACCGCCCTGATTAGCCACACTGGCTACCATTTTTCATTTTGTTTTTTATTTTGATTTTTTGTAGTAACGAGTAACGAAGATGCGCATGGGAAATGTAGTGGAGTAAAAGTGAAAGTCGCCAGAAATAAACAACTCAAGTAAAGTACAGATACTCCCAAAAAATACTTAAGTACTGTAACAAAGTATTATTACTTTGTTACAATACACCACTGGTTTCAAGGCTGTAGCCATGCTCCCCACCCCCCCCAAACACACACACGCGCTTACTTCCTGCCACTGAAATTCTAAAGTAAAATATGTACAAATTCACTAACACGAGATATGTTTCTTTTTTGCAAAACAATAACCATTCACGACATCAAAATTTCATAACACTTTACATAATCACAATAAACAGTTACAATATAGCCTACGTAACGCTCATATTACATTCTCGTTTTCCACTTTTATTCAGTAATGAATAGAGAGACAAATTTGCCTGCCTGGAACGTTACCCATACAGCAGTCTGGCAACAACGTTGATGGCAACCAGCCTTGGCATTCTGCCACGGCAACTTCACTTGGACAAACCACACACAGAACTGCAATACTTGAACCGATAGTAATAATAACGGGGATTTGTTATGTTTAGTTATAATTATGATGATTACATTATTTCGGATGGTGGTATGTGTTTGCCTATTGTAGAATAGCAATGAAAAAACATTTTTTTGTTGTGTTGTTTTTCATTTTCAGTTATATATTGGGGGGGGGGGCATTTTGGGCATATCTGAACATTGGGGGGGACGTGTATGTATATGGTGACTACTGCCCTGCTGTGTTTAGAGTCATCAAACAAGATGCGAACGCCTGTTACAGCAGCTCCTGCTCACCACTGAGCTTTTTTCAATTTCTTTTCATTTAACTTTCTTATTTGGAGTTTTTTTCAGTTAGCTAGCTAGCACTTATGTTCCGTTTTGTTATGGAGACGAAGACCGCTCTCTTTATAGCGGTCTTTCACTCATTTTGCTATGGATACGATCGTCGGCGATCCGGCAGCCAGCCGTGCTTCCATTGTTTACACCCAGGACCAGCTGTTAGCGCTGCATCACACCGCGGTGCGGCCCGAGGAGAGGCACAACATTCCCGGCGAGCTGCGGAGAAGGAGATGGGGATGTGCAGCGCCGACAACGGAGGAGACGGTACAAACCCGTCCTCCCGCCAGTTGTCATGGGTGTTGGGATTCACAGGACCACAGATGTATTGTCATTTGGTAAAACCCACACTGGACATTCAAAGGCTTTTTCCTCTGCATGCTCTTCGTCTTCAAACAAAGAGAGCTAGGTGACACCCATCTCCACAGGAGGTCTCACCTCAGTGTATGTCCCCCCGTCTGCAAAGGCTGAGTCTGCTTGTGACATTCTCCATTAATTTAATTATTAATCAAAACTCCAAATTAATAGTTTAGCATATTTTATGAGACTGATATCTTTAACTGGCTATCATTTTTCCCTTTACGGGAATAGTGCCCCACGAGGTGATTTAATGTTAATTAAGTCACATTATTTAACATAATTATTAATTATTATTAATAATTATTATTAATAATTATTAATTATTTCCGACATAAAAACTTGGATGAGCACCAATTTCCTGATGTTAAATTCAGACAAAACTGAAGTTATTGTTCTTGGCCCCAAACAACTCAGAGACTCTCTATCTGATGACATAGTTTCTCTAGATGGCATTGCTCTGGCCTCTAGCACTACCGTAAGAAACCTCGGAGTAATATT
>NC_065516.1:5291967-5293341 GCF_006386435.1 Epinephelus moara
CCCGTCTGCAAAGGCTGAGTCTGCTTGTGACATTCTCCACTCTGTTACAAGTAGGCTGCAAACACAGCACCCTCAGGCCCTCCTTCTGATCTCTGGGGACTTCAACCACGCCTGTCCATCCACCACCCTGCCCACCTTCACCAAGTATGTTTCCTGCCACAACAGAGACAATAAAACACTGGATTTATTTTATGCCAACACCAAGGAGGCATACCACTATTCCCCCTGCCCCCCCTGGGAAGAGCTGATCACAACCTGGTTCATCTTCTGCCTGTCTACAGTCCTCTGGTGCAGAGAGAACCAGCAACCACCCACACTGTGAAAGATGGTCTGAGGAGGCCGAGGAGGCCCTGAAAGACTGCTTCGAGACCTCTGTGTGGGAGGTACTCAGTGATTCCCATGGAGAGGACATTGACAGTATGACATCATGCATTACGGACTACATAAACTTATGTGTGGAAAACACCGTACCCACCAGGACTGTGTGCTGCTTCTCCAACACCAAACCCTGGATTACTCCAGATATAAAAGCTCTCCTGAAGGAGAAGCGGAGAGCTTTTAACTCTGGAAATAAGGAGGAGTTATAGGCCGTGCAGAAGGAGCTACGGAGAAACATCAGGCGGGGAAAGGAAGGATATAAAAAGAAGATGAAGGAACAGCTGCAGCAGAGCGACGTCAGCGGAGTCTGGAGAGGTCTGAAAACCATCTCAGGACACAAACAACCGGACTCCCAGGCCAGAGGCGACCAGAAGTGGGTGAATGATCTGAATCTGTTCTTCAATAGATTTGATCAGCCTGCCTCTCCCCTGGCCCAGACATCACGGCTGCAACCCTCCTCATCCTCACCTGCACCTTCCCCCCCCACCTACACTCCTGGCACACTGCTTCGACACCTCCCCCACTCCCGCTCCCCCGGACATCTCACCAACCCCCACTCCTCCCCCCACCTCATCACCTCCACCCCCCAGCACACAGCCCCCCTGCTCCAGCTTGTCCTTCACTACCTTTCAGGTGAGAGAGCTGAGGAAGATAAAGATGAGGAAGGCTGCGGGTCCAGACGGCATCAGCTCCAGGCTCCTGAAGTTCTGCGGAGACCAACTGTGCGGGATAGTTGAAACCATCTTCAACCTGAGCCTGAGGCTGGGGAGAGTACCTCAGCTGTGGAAGACATCCTGCATGGTACCTGTGCCCAAGACTCCACACCCCAAGGACTTCAGCAGCTTCAGACCGGTGGCATTAACATCGCACCTCATGAAGACTCTGGAGCGCCTGGTCCTGTCTCGTCTCTGCCCCGCAGTAGGCCCTTCAATGGACCCGCTGCAGTTTGCCTACCAGCCTGGCATTGGGGTGGACGACGCCGTCATCTTCCTCCTG
>NC_065516.1:5294210-5295256 GCF_006386435.1 Epinephelus moara
TTATTGTTATTTATTGCTGTCTCTTGTATTTTTGTACTTATTTGCATGCCTAGTTATTTAAGTTTTTTAAGTTTAAATTTGAAATCTTTAATCTGACTCTTTCTCCTTGACTGCTGTAACACTGGAATTTCTCAGTTATGGGATCAATAAAGGTGTATCTTATCTTATCTTATCTTATCATCGTGTCATCCTCCAGATGCACAAGTTGACAGACAGTTCTCTGAAGATGTAAGCAGAAGACCTGCCCCGGTTCTCTGCACGCGAGTCTGCGTGTGTGTGTGTGTGTGAGAGAGAGAGCGAGACACACACACACACACACACTGAGAGGACTTATTCAGTTTGTATTAGATATTCAGCATCTGTGTACTGGGTTTTTTGCACTTTTAACACTTCCTTTTCAACATATTTTACTGTGCAAATTGTGGACATTTTATTCCTGCTTTTGGAGGCTGCTTTGTATGACCTACTCCATGTGCTCTGCTTTGCTAGCAGTAGCTAACTCAACTAGCCCAGCACTGAAAATCTGATATTCTACCTGGCTCCTTACCACCAACGGCTGGGGTTCGTTTTTAGCCCAAAGCTGCAGCTGGAGCCTACTGTGTTGTGGCCTGAAAGAGCGATTGTAATCTGGCCTCCTGGATCATCTACAGCCTGGTGTAGCTAGCCAGCTAGCCTCCAGAAGCTAGCCTCAGCCCTGCTGCCCTGCTAACTGGCTTTCAGCTAGCCTCCAGAAGCTGGCCTCCACCACCAGCTCTACAGCAGCATGACGGCACCATCCCTGCCAACCTGATCTCACAGAAATACGTGAAATGACCACGACCTCTTAACACCACATTCCGTGGTGGCACCACGTAATGGGTTGAAATTACATGCTGCCACCACGAAAACAATGCCAATGTAAAGTCAATTAGGATCCTCTCCCGTGGTGGACACACGGATTCCCTGATTCAATCACGTCACGTCAACCTCGTTTTCCTCAATGATATCTTTAACATTCCTGTACACACACAAAAACACGGAAGTGTCCTTGATAACTCAACAATATG
>NC_065516.1:5296415-5298801 GCF_006386435.1 Epinephelus moara
AATGTTAAAGATATCTATCAGCAACATAGTTGTAGTTCTTCTGATTTGCAAAGTAGGGCTCTAAATAGGGTTGAGGGAGAGGACCCTAATTGACTTTACATTGGCATTGTTTTCGTGGTGGCAGCACGTAATTTCAACCCATTACGTGGTGCCACCACGGAATGCGGTGTTAAGAGGTCGTGGTCATTTCACGTATTTCTGTGAGATCNTAAATAGGGTTGAGGGAGAGGACCCTAATTGACTTTACATTGGCATTGTTTTCGTGGTGGCAGCACGTAATTTCAACCCATTACGTGGTGCCACCACGGAATGCGGTGTTAAGAGGTCGTGGTCATTTCACGTATTTCTGTGAGATCAGGTTGTCCCTGCAGTAGCTAGCCTCTACCAGCCCTGCAACAGCTAGCCTCCAGCAGCTAGCCACCAGCAGCCCTGCAGCAGCCCTGCAGCAGCTAGCCTCAGCAGCCCTGCAGCAGCTAGCCTCCAGCAGCTAGCTTATAGCAGCTAGTCTCCAGCAGCCCTGCAGCAGCTAGCCTCAGCAGCTAGCCTACAGCAGCAACTAGCCTCCAGCAGCTAGCCTCCAGCAGCCCTGCAGCAGCTAACCTCCAGCAGCTAGCCTCCGGCAGCCCTGCAGCAGCTAGCCTCCAGCAGCTAGCCTCTACCAGCCCTGCAGCAGCTAGCCTCCACCCGTCCTGCAGCAGCTAGCCTACAGCAGCTAACTTACAGCAGCTAGCCTCCAGCAGCCCTGCAGCAGCTAGCCTCCAGTAGCTAGCTTACAGCAGCTAGCCTCTATCAGCCCTGCACCAGCTAGCCTCCACCAGTCTTCCAGCAGCTAGCCTCCAGCAGCCCTGCAGCAGCTAGCCTTCAGCAGCCCTGCAGCAGCTAGCCTCCACCAGGCCTGTGACAGCTAGCCTCCAGAAGCTATCCAGCCCTGCCCTGTTACAGCTACCTGCCTCTGTCTGCTACTGGGTAGTGTCTGATTTTAAACTGTTACAATAACATTGCTTTTGGTGTTGTTTGTTGTACATTCATTGTGTGACTCTGGGTCCTTAAACCAGAGCGGAAGCATGGCTATTTATTCTCCATTAGTGAGACCCAGTGTTGTGGGTGAAACACTACCTTACTCAAAAGCTATGTCAGAGCTGAGTTTTTGGTATTCAGATTCTTTTAACCTTGAGATGTTGCTTTCGCTTGCTTACCTTTCTGTGCTGCGGAAAAACTTTATATTTACAGATGATTGTCTCTGTGCTCATGTCAGCAAGACTAAAAATTATGATTCAGGTTTCTCACGTAGTAACATTCTAAACAAAAGGTACATCATTTTGCTACTACTTTTAATGTCAGGAAATGTGCATACAAATCCCGGGCCAGGTCTTAACTGTATCTCCATACCGGAGGAGTTCAAAGTCAGGTCTGGTCTCGGTATTATCCATATTAATGTTCGTAGCTTGCTTCCAAAAATTGATTCGATCAGAATTTGGGCCTGTTCAATGGATGCTGATATTATTGTTGTATCAGAAACTTGGCTTGGTAAGTCAGTTCCAGATAAAGATATCAGTATAAAGGGGTATACTGTTCATCGCTGCGATCGCCCCAGGAAAGGAGGCAGAATCGCTGTATACGAAAAAACAAATTTCATTTTCGTCTTTTATCCTCAGTGTCCATCTGCAAGCAATTTGAACTGCTGGCTTTAAAACTTGATCTTGCTCAGAGTCACTTTATTAATATTATTGGATGCTACAGGCCACCCTTTGCTAGTGCTGAAGCCCTAACCTCATTAGCACATTATTTGTCTAATTTCGACTCAAATGAGCTACTACTAGTGGGGGACCTGAACTGCGACTGGTTGACTTCAGCATCAGATAACCTCAAATTGGTGTGTGACTCTTTTAATCTGACTCAACTTGTTGAGGCGGCAACACGTCCAAATGTTAAATGTCCCGAGAAGTCATCATTGCATCATTGATTTGATCTTGACAAATGCTCCACATAAATACTCTGATATAGGCATTTTTGCAAATGATCTCAGTGATCATTGTGTCATTGCAACTGTCAGGCAGGCTAAGCTCCCTAAAGCCAAGCCCCGACTGCTTAACAAAAGAGACCTTAAACATTTTTGTCAGCAAGCTTTTTTTCATGATCTGTATAATTTTGATTGGAGCAGACTTAGAGCCCTATTTAGATGGTCTAAAGCGGACGGCGGAGGGCGCATAATCCATGTCGCAAGTGTCATTGCTATTTAGATGCAGGCGCAGTTGTCATTTTCACGCCCTGCGCCCTCGTCGTCTAACTAGCAAATGAACTTGCGCTTCTCTGGGTGTGTTGGTCTAAAAATGAGGAGTGGTCAGGCGCAGTCATGGCGCGTTGCTAGTTAGACGGCGTAAAAAGC
>NC_065516.1:5299715-5302583 GCF_006386435.1 Epinephelus moara
GTGACACTCTGATTGGCTTATTGAATGATACGCCCAAAACACACCCATGACTAATTCACAGAGTAAGTCCAACCCTTTTAGACTCTCCGCCATGGCACACAGTCTGAAAACGCGCTGTCTAACTAGCAAGTGACTGGGACACGCCCATGCGCCTGGCGCTTTGTGTTTTAGACCATCTAAATAGGGCCCTTAATCTTATTGGTGAAGTGGAACTGGCCTGGAAATTCTTTTCTGATGGTTTCCTGAATATTTTAAACAAACATGCTCCTTTTTACAAATTGTGAGTAAAAGGTCGCAATAATCCCTGGTTTTCTCCTGAGCTAAATAGTCTCCTTCAAGATAGAAACAACGCATGGGCCAGAGCAAGGCAAAGTAAAACTGATGCTGATTGGCTTAGATTTAGGCAGCTTAGAAATCGCTGTACTCAGGCTATAAAAAGAGCAAAGGCAGAGTACTACCTCTCGGAAACCAGTAAAAATTTAAATGATCCAAAAAAGTTTTGGAAAGTGATCAGGTCTTTTTCCGGCCAGGTTTCCTCCACCAAACCACCATCCTTTATCAACAAAGGCTCATGTATGATAACTGATAAGTCTGAGATACTAAACTGTTTTAATGAGCATTTTATTTCTGCAGGTTCTGCAGGTTTTTTATTTGAATCTAGTCATGAGTCAGACAGTCCTGATTCTCTTGTTGAAAACGATATTGTTATAGGAAATGTGGAAGCTCCATTTCAGTTTCTTCCTATATCTTCAGCTGATGTGTCTAGAGAGTTGAAACAGCTGGACCCAAAGAAATCTGCCGGTCCTGATCAGCTTGAACCCTACTTTCTTAAGTTGGCTGCGGATTTCATTGCTCAGCCTTTATCAAATTTGTATAACCTGAGTCTTCTTAATAGTGAGGTCCCAAGAATATGGAAGTCTGCCTTTGTTCTTCCCCTGCTAAAAGGGGGAGATCCCTCAATTGTGAACAATTACAGGCCAATTTCGAAGCTGTGCATTTTAGCAAAGGTCTTCGAAAGACTTGTCAGCAATCAATTAAAGGATTTCCTTGAGGAGACTAGCACCTTATCAAGATACCAATCTGGCTTTAGGAAAAAACACAGCACTGTTTCTGCTGCCCTTAAGGTTTTAAATGACATCATTGAAGCATTGGATTTAAGGAAAGTGTGTGTAGCGTTATTTATAGACTTATCCAAGGCGTTTGACACTGTTGATCATATTATCCTGATTGAGACATTGCACAAAGTGGGCTTATCCGAGCATGCAGTTTCTTGGTTCAGAAATTATTTATCGGGTAGATCACAGTGTGTCCAGATGGCAGGGTCCTCATCAACATTTTTGAGGGTTTTGAAGGGGGTACCACAAGGGTCGGTGTTAGGGCCCATTTTGTTTTCAATCTAGGGGTACCACAAGGGTCGGTGTTAGGGCCCATTTTGTTTTCAATCTATGTAAATGATCTGTGCAATAATTTGTCAGATGCCTTCTATCATTTTTATGCAGACGACACAATAATTTATTGTTTTACATCGTCTGTTGTGCAAGCTTTCAGTCTTTTACAGTCGGCCTTTGATGTTGTTCAGGCCCGTCTGCAAAGGCTAAAGCTGGTTTTGAACACTGATAAGACGAAGGTCATGCTGTTTCCCAGGGCTACTGTGCTGTCAAAAAATCTCCCCGTTTTAACTTGCCAAGGTACAGCCATTGAGCTGGTCTCGTCCTATAGGTACGTGGGTTTCCATGTTGATGAACATCTAACTTTCAAGTACCATATTTCAAGCTTAGTTTCTAAACTTAGGGTAAAATTGGGCTTTTACTTTAGGAATAGATCTTGCTTCTCTCTTGGAGCCAGGAAACGGCTTGTGTCAGCAACCTTTCTTCCACTGCTTGATTATGGTGATGTACTGTACATGCATGCACCAGTCACATGTTTACGTTCTCTGGATACTGTGTATCATGGTGCTCTGAGGTTTGTCACTGGATGCAAAAATCTGATCCATCATTGCACTTTGTACAAAAAAGCTGAATGGTCATCCCTGTCTGTCAGAAGATTCACTCATTGGTTGACTCTTATTTATAAGGCTCTACTTGGTATGGTCCCATCCTATCTCGGAATTCACCTTGTTAGGAACCATGGACATTATAGCCTATGATCCACTGGCTTCTTTACTCTGTCCTTCGTGTTTTCACAGAACTGGGGAAAAAGGCATTTCGTTTTGCTGCTCCCTCTGCATGGAACTCTGTGCAAGATGAATTAAAATTGTCACACCTGATCCCTCTGGAGAGCTTTGTTAACATTCTCAAAACTAAGGAACTCAAAAGCATTGGGCTTTGTCACTGTTTTTAAATCAGATGTTACACTTCTTTTAATCTATCCCTGATAATTTTATTTTTATTTATTGTACGATTGTTATTTATTTGTATTACTGTTTGTTCTATAAAATTCTGCTGCCTCTTGGCCAGGTCGCTTTTGAAAAAGAGATTCTATATCTCAATAAGCTTTACCTGGTTAAATAAAGGTTAATAAAAAAAAAATAAAATTCATGGTCAATCATACATATCTGTATCTGGACAGCCTTTTCTGTATTACGGGCAGACTTTTTAACTACCGCCCGAGTCTCCGTAACCATGGCAACGATGACAAAGAGTGACTGAAAACTTGCCTTCCACTATGTCTCGTGAAACTCTTTGATTTTATTATTTAAATCATAAATCTAATCGCGTCCCATATTGATTTAGTAGCTAGGGGATGATACCATATTATAAAGATGGATACCATATATATACATACAGTGGTGTGAAAAAGTGTTTGCCCCCTTCCTGATTTCTTACTTTTTTGCATGTTTTCCACACTTAAATGTTTCAGATCATCAAA
>NC_065516.1:5303619-5308762 GCF_006386435.1 Epinephelus moara
CCTTCATTTAAAAACTGCATTTTGTGTTTACTTGTGTTATCTTTGACTAATGTTTAAATTTGTTTGATGATCTTAAACATTTAAGTGCGGAAAACATGCAAAAAAGTAAGAAATCAGGAAGGGGGCAAACACTTTTTCACACCACTGTACATACATACTAGGGCATTAACAGAAAAGTCGATTTGTTGATGTGTCGACATCAGTGGTACAAGTCGACACCCCCCGAGAGGAGTCGACAAGTCGTGTGTTTTTTCCCTCTCTCTCTCTGTGTGTGCTTGTGTACGGAATGCAATCGCTGCCTCTGATTGGCTTACGCTGATACTTTATCCTTGACTTAACCAATAGTCTGCATATGGCTAAAGTGCGGCCATAACTAGGCTACAAGCAGGGGCGCCGCCAGGAATTTTGGGCCCCATGAAAAAAAATCGCATTGTCACCACATCTCTAGGACCTAACTGACCCATTAAAAGCTTTACCTAATAACTTTGAAGGCTTGCAACTGTGTTGCTTCTTGTAGTTCAATACTACCAGTACAGTATTTACTGCTTGTGAGTTGTACATGCAACAGTCTGCATACAGTATGCAATTCACTATTTGATGCAAGATTAAAAGCCGCCATAAAAAATGTGATAAAGGCCATCTTTTACAGTCTATATGTAATTTTTATTGTAAAATCCCAAAATGGAAAATTCACTTAACATTAATGAAAGACTTAAAAAAATAACTTAAATATACATTAACTTTTCAATCAAAACACATTAAGATCATCATCTCAAAATAATGAAAACGGCAGATTTTTGATACCAATAAATGAACGACACTAAATCCTACAGAACATTGATCCAAATTACCTACAGTTCTGTATCACCACCACTAGATTACATACATTAGATACATGTTTTTGTTTTGTGTGTGTGTGTGTGTGTGTGTGTGTGTGTGTGTGTGTGTGTGTGTGTGTGCGTGCGCGCATGTGTGTGCAAGCTGCTCAAATAAATTGCCCTTCATGAGGGAATAATAAAGTCTGTATCTATAGATGTCATTTAATGGCCATTTCAATCTAAATGAAAGCATCTAACTGGATTATTTTAATATTGCATGTAACTTTAATACAGGCTGAGCTAGGCTAGTTCATGTTTCCAACTGTCCAGCATCCAGTACAGACAGTTGTGGGCTGTTTTTGTTTCATAATAATCATTATGTGGAAAAATAATTTGTTTGAATTTCTGTCATTAAAAAATATTTCGTTTTCTTTTTTGTAATGGTAAAAAAGAGTAGCCTGGTGTGACCATCCTGATCTCGCAAGCTCATATTCTATTTCACTCCGCAGATCAGTCTGGTCATGCAATCATTCAGGCACATTCTCGCATCTGTTAAAGCTTACCGGGCCAATCACAAACGTTTATTACTTTGGGCCGGACACGTAATCAGAACAGGAGGGAGAAAGAGCAGAGTGAATGCATTTTGTAAACAACCAACATGGCTACTGATTTTGAAACTGCTATGGTAAATGTGCTGAACGAACTGGAATGTACATTTTCTTTAGAAGCAGAACAAACAGCTGCACTGAAAGCTTTTATTGAAAAAAAGGATATGTTTTCCGTCCTTCCTATGGGGTATGGTAAAAGTTTAATTTACCAACTGGCTCCATTGATCGGGAAAAAGATGGGACTCAGTGAAACCCAGTGGCTATTGTTGTTTCTCCGCTAGTTGCTCTCATGGAGGAGCAGGTCAGGGAAGCGACCAAGCTGGGAATCACAGCCATGCAACTCGGAGTCCACAGTGAGGAGGAAATCCGCAAAGACGGAAACACTCGCTCCCAGACATCATCACAGCTCATCTCCACTGCAGCTTGCTGGTCTGTTTACAGTGCCGTTGTGCTAGCCTACGTCACATGTTTCGTTTACTCTGATTGGTTTTCCGTCTTTCCAATTGCGTGAAGGGGCACTTTGAGTGACAGCCAGGCTAAAAAAGAGAGAGAGAGAGAGACAGAGAGAGATTCCCTCAGACTCCCTGCAATGATGCCAACTGGCATGTCATTCAACACAATGTTGCTCACCTTCTTCATTGGGACGGGGAGGGGTAAAGTTATGGGGAGACAGGGCTGCTGCTTCTGACTCATCTGTTGTTGAGTTTGGTAAAAGTAGGGTGACCATATTTTTATTTCCAAAAAAGAGCACACTCGGCCTGGCCATGAGATAGCCCACTTAAATGATACTTGCAGTTTACTCAAAATGCCTTATAATTTTAATATATTTAAAGTTTATATGTATGGATAGAAAATTAAGTTATATTACAAAATAATATCTCTCAAAGACAGAAGTTCAGATAGGCCCCTATAGATAGGGGACACACACACACACTAGAGTGTTGTTACCCGATCCGAGCCCATCAGGTCCTGACGGTAGGCCTACCCGATGGGTTGGGCCGTGTTCGGTCAAAAATGTATAAATTGTATTCGGGCTCGGGTCGGATTCGGTCAGCTTTCAGTGAAAATGTAGTGTAAAAATAAATAAAATCCTATTGTCTGTCCTGTTTATTGCTTGGGGACTGTTATTTACGTGACAACACCTGAACAGAACACACACACATATTGGCTGTTTGTTTCTACCTCTCCCCTCGCTGGAAGCCTCGGACCTTCCGCCGCCCGCCTCCGCCTTGATTAAACGCTGAAAATAAAATGAAAGAGGGAGACAAGTTTTCATATTTATCTTATTTTGTTGAATTTCTCCCTCTCCCCTCGCTGGAAGCCTCGGACCTTCCGTTGCCCACTCCCGTCTCAAACACGAAGGTCTCCCTCTCTGCGGAGCACCCACGGCGCACGCCCGGCCTGTTAAATAGCCTGTAACCATAACAACTGTGTGACACAAACTCAGTGCTTTAGTAATTAAATAATGTCGGGCTCGGTTCGGTTTCGGACATAACAAAACAGAATGACTGTCGGGTTCGGATAGCAATGTGTGGCCTGTGCCACACTCTAACACGCACACACACACACACACACACACACACGCACTAGGAAAACCGGACATTATCATTAATTTATAAACACCCCCCGGACGCCCCGGACAGGACGTGAAAAGTGGACATGTCCGGGCAAAAGAGGACGTTTGGTCAGGGGCAGGGACAACTGATTCAATTTGAATATCTTGCTAAACATTTACCTGCACTGATTAAATGTAGGTTAAAAAGGAGTGAAATGTAGGCTAACACTAGTCTGTAGCTGGCTTATTTCACTATGGACATTAAGCTAACAGGTTCATTTCTACCACTCACAGACTATAGGCTACCCACCTTTGTTGGAGAAAAACTGGCTCACATATTGACACCCTTTCTTTTGCCTCTCCTCTCTCTCCTTTCTCTCTTTCCTTTTTTGAAAACCAGATTTTCTTTTAGTACTAGGTAGCATAATGATGACTGTAGTGTTCTAGCACAACTGCTGACTGCTGCCAAAGATACTGGATTACTACAAGATGGCCCACCTACAATATAGTCCCATTGTATAAAATGGTATACATTTCCGGTCTCCTAAGTAGGTGTTGTCCCCCGTACCCCAATCAAAGACGACAGAGAACCGCCAATCAAAGACGAGTATCCCCAACCTCGCTTTTGTCAACGTGTGTACCCTTACTAAATAAATAAACGGTCCATGAAAAAAAATTTTTTTTCCAGCAGATGTCTTAGTTACAACAGGAGCTAACTGGAGTAGTTTCATGTCGTATCCGACAACGGGAGGCTTTTAACAGATGGCGTCCTGATGTTAGCTTTGCTGCTGCTGTTAGCTGTCCCTGTCAGCTGCAGCCACTGATGCTTTCTAGACATCGTGATTTCCCAAAACTGAATAAATACCACACATATTAACACAAAACTGCTTTGCTAGCTCAATCATGTTGTAACTAAGATATCCGCTGGAAAAAATATTTTTTTAATCCAGTATCTTTGGTGAAACTGCACCGATTTAAGCACCAGAGAGGAGATATCTGTTGCCAGATCTCGCAAGAGTGTGTTGTTGAGACAGAGACAGGTCTTGAACAAAGTAAGTTTTCTCCTGATTTGTCCGTCTGAAATTTGCCATTTTGGTGTCGGACTGTTCTGAAGATATGTGGCTTGTGATAAATGGGTCCAATATTTGCTTCCGTGACTATGGGGCGAAAGAATCGGCCGTAATCTGTAATCACGTTAATTTCTTCCACTGAAGTCAGTGGACTCAGGACCTGCTGTTAGTCTCCTAAAGGGGCGTGGTGGTCGCGAACCCCACGTGATACTGATACAGGAAACTGACTCGCAGTGGACCGTCTTGGTTTATCCACCGTCTTTGCTGCTACTAGGCACCGTCACCTTCAGTGCGCTGAGGCAGGACCAAGCCATTTCATGCAGATACAGGGGGGTGGTCAGTCAATATGGATGTTTACTTTTTGGTCAATGGAGATATTTAAAGGGGCAAAAAGCGAAATTGTTTCACCTCTAGGTTTGCTGTTGTGCACTGCCTGTAGACCAAAACAAAGTGTGTCATGAGCCACACCTCCCTCTACCTCTGCTCTCCACCCCCACCCCCCACTCGCCTCGTCTAAACTTAGTTTAGCAGTTAGCGATGTCTTTCACTCACTCTCGGTCTCTGCTGTGTTTAGCTATTCCCCTGCCTACTTCAATGATGATGTAATAAATGTAATATATTTGCTGAGATGGAGCCAAGGTTCAGTGACTAGAAGAGCTGGTAGAAGCGCTCCATAGCTGTAAGTTACTTCAGTAGCTGGTGGTTTAGCCTGGCTACATTTTACAGTGCTAATTGCAAATGTTAGCTGGGCTGCCGGGCTACTTACCTAACACAACCGTAACGCCTGACCCATTGCTGGGACCGAGCCGCTAGTAACTCAAGCTCCGGACATTAACCCATGCTACGATTGCAACATTAAATTTAACTGAATCGACATAGCGACATGTGCCTAACGTTACTGTAACACTAATTAAAACAGATATTTGACTTTATGTTGTTACTTAACGTTACCTGTCCAGGAGAAGAAGAGCTAGCTCTGAGTCAAATTGTAGCCCCTTTAGCTCTTGCAGTGCTCTCCACCTTGGAAATGCAAGGCCAATATTAATCCGAGTTCTGTCCCTTTCTTTATCCGACAACTTCTTCACCAACGAC
>NC_065516.1:5309345-5316979 GCF_006386435.1 Epinephelus moara
GGAGTAATTTATTTATTTTTCTGTTTTTTTGGTGTAATTTTTTCCCTGTTTTTCTGAGTAATATTTTCTGTTTTTCATGGTAATTTTTTCTGGTTTTTTGTGGTAATTTTTTTCTGTTTTTCGTGGGTTTTTTTCTGGGTTTTTTTGTGGTAATTTTTTCCCTGTTTTTCGTGGTAATTTTTTTCTGTTTTTTGTGGTAATTTTTTTCTGTTTTTTGTGGTAATTTTTTTTTCCTAAACGAGGAGACGATATACTTCAAAATCTCGCGAGAAGCTCCCACCTGGCACCTGCAAGTGACCCCTGCATCCATGGTGACTCCTGCTGATGGATGTATTTTGCATCCGTGCTCCTGCTCCTAAACTACGGGATCAGTAAGGGTAAGGCAGGTAATTAGTTACACACAGGGTATGATAATCTAGCTATGTTTTCGACTGCATCCTTCTAGTGTAGGCCTATCGCTCAATGTAACAGGTTAGGTTAGTAACAGGTTGTAACAACGTTAGCTGACAAACGTGTATGGGCATGATTTCAGTTGTCAGGTAACGTTAAGCTAACAGTTTTTTTCCATTGTGCAGGACATTGTTACTCATCACAAATTAACCGCCTTTCTTTCAATATATTGGCTTGGCACAAGTAGAACGAGCTAGAGAAACGAGCCATTCGTCACAACTTTGGTTAACTTATATGCTATAGTACACGCTAACACTATAGAAACGTAACGTGAGGATATTAACATAGAAGTAGTTTAACATGAGCACATCAACATAACCAGAACATCCTAGATCTTGCTTGTGTTGTATGTCGCTTTGGATAAAAGCATCTGCTAAGTGAAATATTGCCAGTAGACTAGTCATTATATTGACGCATCATGATGAGTACTTTGAGTTACTGAGATTGTTGTGGTTTGTCATTTAATACATGCATGCACCTGATACACAGTGAGGAAAGATCCTGCATGAAACGTCCGTGCACATATTTGTATATGGTGTGGAATAAAATTATTTAAAATTTGAAACGTTGTTGCACCTGCTTACTGGTAAAGTACAATGAGCTACTCCATATGTTGCAAAGCCCCAATCTGGATTTTATTTACGATTTAAATAGTAATAGTAATAACAATAATAAAGCCCACTCTATGTGCTGCAGAGTTTAGTCTTCTGTAATATTTGAGTAATGTTATTGTTTATGAATAACCACTGAAAGCTTTCATGCAGATGGACATTACACAAACCTGTTCTTGTGGTGATTTGAACGAGCACATTCAAATATCTAATGACAGGTTGACTTTCAAATGAGTATACATACTGTATAGATAGAGTATTTATAGGTCAACTGCTTATGCTTTCATATAATTTGACAATATGACACTATTGGGCGTTTAGAGATTTAAACATGTTACTTGTTGGTGCAACAAATATTTATCTGCCTTTTTCCTACATTTTTGCAGGGCCAGCAATGGCTACATCCTCAAACCTCCCCTTCCAACAAGATGATGGTCTGTGGATATTTCTTCAGAACAGAGGTGTTCCTTTTTTTAATTATTTTCTCAACTATATTTTTATATTTCACTGAATTTCAATGTATTACACATGTACCTTTACATTTTACAGAACTACTACTACTACTATCACATGTAGTGCCAGAGGTTCAAATATTTTCATTTGTCATCCCTTCCAACAATGCAGCCTGAAATATGGAGAGACATCACTGTTATACAAATATGTTAATAAATACACAACCTGTCCCCTGCTTTATGTGAAGTACTCTACAGTATACCATCAAAGTAAGACTTAATTCATCAAACTGATATGAGAATAAGCTTTTTTTGCAAGTATGGTAATGTGCAACAAATGAATGAAATTCGATGACTTATGAACTTATGAACTCATGATCATACAGATGATGTATATGGTATAAGAAGAGTTAGAACAACACATTCAATATATATCATGCTAAAATATGATATTGAGTATGTGGAGTTGAAATGATAGTAAATGCCATCTGACTCCATTTGAAAACAACTGCATGACTGTAAACTAAAACAATAGGTAAACAGGATTAAGTAGGCTGTCAAGTTACTGTTGATGTATTTGGTTGTCCTGAAATTTAGAAGTAAATAGTCTTGGAGATAATATATATTTTAAGCTGCGTCATGTCTAATGTATACTTTTTTGTATTTCTTGTAGATTGACAGCTCGGTAATTGGAGAAATAGATGATGCCACTATGGCTGCTTACATTCCAGCCTATGGTGACAGGATTGCCACAAGGCGTTTCTGTTTGGAAAAA
The DNA here is from genome assembly GCF_006386435.1 of Epinephelus moara. Classification (NCBI taxonomy): domain Eukaryota; kingdom Metazoa; phylum Chordata; class Actinopteri; order Perciformes; family Serranidae; genus Epinephelus; species Epinephelus moara. Next base: position 5,311,634 of record NC_065516.1, read on the forward strand.
CAGAGAAGAGGTGGAGATGATACAAAAAAACAGTCCTTATTTGAAAAACTTAAAAAAAAAATGGGCACAATGAGCAACGAAGGCATTGATCAAGGTTTTGAGGGGGAAAATCCAGTGCAGCCAACAAAGATGCATCTACAAACTAATAAGGGAGCCTGTAAGATGACTAGAAAAATAGAATTAGGGTGGATACATGACAACAAACAAGTCAGAAAACACAGTGGTGGAGGAACCAGAGTTCTTGATATTTCTAAGAAAACCACTAAAAGCGAGATTCTGTCACATGCTAAAAAACTGTTTTTCCCTAATGAAATGTCGATGAAGGGGAAGTGGGAAGAGTTCAGTCATGACATAATTGACTTTCAGGAAAGATGTGTTGATGAGGACGTTAGCGTGGGAGACCTCTACAAAACACACAAATTGGGGTTGTTAAGATTGTATTTGTTCACAAACACCCTGACCAGTGAAAATGAAACAGAGGAAGGAGCTGATATGCAGACAGATGAGCAGCATGAAAACACAGCAGAACCTGGACAAGAGAAACACAATGGAACAGGTCGAGCAGCTGACACAGAAAAGACAAAACAGTCAACATCAAATGTACATAGTGGAAGGTGATGAGCAAAGCACTGCCACAATGTCAGCTGTTGTCTCTATTGATCTTACATCTTTGTGTGATACATCAGAGGTCATTATTGGTCCTTTGCCAGGTGGGCCGTTTTTAGGTGATCTCGATGATACACTCATACATGAGCCAGTCCTTGCAATAGAAGAACAAATGAACATCCCCACCTACACCTCAACTCATATTGATGCTGAGACAGCCTCTGCTAGACCACCAAGTCCTGCCAATGAACTTTTGTATGTAACTGTGAAACTTCACAGAGTGACACTCTTGGATGAACTGATTGCCCAATTCAAGGATGATGCAATGATGAGCTACTCTGTGAAATACAGCTTCATCGATGAAATGGGGGCAGATGCTGATGGTGTGTCCAGGGATGTGTACGCCACCTTCTGGACAGAATTTCTAGACTGTGCCGCAGAGGGTGCAGATGTGAGGGTGCCATCACTATCCCCAAAATGGCAAAAGGAGGAATGGAAGTCTGTTGGCAGGATATTGGCCAAGGGACTGAAGGATATTTTCCATTTCGGCTGGCACAAGCCTTTACAGCAGCAGTTGTCTTTGGTGAACACTCTGTTTCACCTGATTTACTGGTTGACTCCCTGATGTTGTATCGTAGTCAGTCTGAACGTGATCTCTTGTCCACTGCTTTGCAAGAGACTGTTGTCGGCGACAATGAGGAAGAGCTTCTTGATCTGATGGATCGCATGGGAGTAAGAACAGTACCAACACAGGATAACTTGAGAGCCGTGCTTGTCCAGATGGCCCACAAGCAAATAATCCAGCACCCAAAATATGCACTGGATAATATTGCAGAAGTTGCAGGACCGACACTCAGGAAGTTTTTCCCCAGTGTACAGGATATGAAGAAGATGTATGAGGATCTCAAACCAACAACATGAAAGGTGTTAAAGATGATAACAGCTTTTCCAGCTACTTCAGCCGACAACCGAAGTTTGCGATTTATCCATCAGTACATAAGGGGACTGGATGAAATTGGCCTCCGGAAGCTGATGAGATTTCTAACTGGGTCTGATGTCATCTGTGTAAAAGAAATTCAAGTCACATTCACCTCTTTGGAAGGGCTAGCACGGCGGCCAATTGCACACACTTGTGGCCCAACTTTGGAGCTGCCATCAACTTACAACATCTATCCTGAGCTTCGAGCTGAAATGGAGACGATACTGTCCTGCAACTCTTATGCAATGGACATTGCATAAGAGTGACTAAGTGACTTATGAACACATACACACCTTTCTCTTCCCCATCAGTGCCAGCTATTTAGGTTTAGACTGTGTGTAAATGTGGGATAGAACATCCAAGGAGAATATGCGATTAGCTCAGGGGCTGTATAATGAGTGCAGAATGTTTTTATTTTATTTTATGAAATTTCAAGATTTTGGTTTTATGATATCAAGAAACAATTTATATTTTACTTTGATCTAACCCTCCTGTTGTCCTCAGGTTAGGAAGGAAGGAAGAAGAAGGAAGGATGGAGGAAAGAAGGGAGGGAGGGTGGGAGGAAGGAAGGAAGGAAGGAAGGAAGGAAGGAAGGAAGGACAGAGGGGAAGAAGGGAGGAAGGAAGGAAAGAAAGGAGGGATGGAGGAGGACAGAGGAGAAGAAGGGAGGAAGGAGGAAAGAAGAGAGGAAAGAAGGAAAAAGGGAGGGAGGAAAGAAAGAAAGGAGGGATAAAAGAAGGAACATTCAAAGCAGATTGGATCAATTTGACCTGGGAGGGAGGACAATACGTACAAAGGTTATGACACTTTTTGTTATCAGAGCATGTAAGGAAAATATGTGATTAGCTCAGGGGCTGTGTGATAAGCAGAATGATTTTTTTTAAATTTCAGTATTTTCTTTTTATCATATCAAGAAACAATTTACTTTGATTTATGACAATTTTTGTTATCATTCTAGAATGAGAATGTTCAGACATTAAACTAAATACATTCATGAAGTTATATTTTCACTGTTAAATTCTAATAGAATTGCAACCTCTACCTCATGTCAGATGTTAATACTGACAGTGTTTGTTAATCTGCTCTTAACAGCTGTCTTCAAACAAACTGTGTCTACTGTTGATTCATGTCGTTCAGTTGTCCTGCTCTGTGAGACATGGTCTGTTTCCAACCAGAATCTTAAAATTGGAGTTCCTGTTTGTTATGGGGCGCTTGTATTGTGAAAGGTTAAAGTTATCAAATGTGTGTAAACTGAAGAAAAAAGGAAGCATGCCTTAATTAAAGATAAAAATATGCTTCATTTGTTAAAAGTTTAATGACAACTGCACTTAACCATGAATTTATAGAGTGACATTTCATCCAACTACATAAGCAAAGCTGATCTGACCTGTTTCCATGTTTGAGAGTTGACATGATCACCAACTAATTTTAGATACAACATATTCCTACATATTATTACCAAATTTTGTTACATGTAATTGTTTGGATGCAATTGACACAGTAAATTGAGGCACAAAAACAGGAAGGTATATTTCCTAAATGCTTAATTAAACAACTAAATATCAAAAGAGAAAAAACTTTAACTTCTCATTGTTAACAGGAATTCTGTCTGTAAGTGAGCTATATTTCAAAGTCAGCATAAACACCATTGAGGACAAGATAGTATAACGTGTTTGATTTATAATTGATGTGGCTGTCCAGTCTTTTTTGTAGGCTGTCCTTTTTACAATGCACCCAAGACTTTCCATTTTTCACAACATGTAACGTGATGCGATATTTCTGAAAGAGAATATACAAAGCCCAAAGGGGAGATGTCCATTAGTAAAGAGTTCAGTAATTCAGTTTAAACACAACATGAAATTCATGGTCCATAATATTTTCTACCCTTATGTGGATGCTTACATCCAGTCATTTGATCCAGTAGAGCATGTTGTGATCATTATATTTGAGCTCGTATGTAAGCACGTAAGAACATGTAAAGCTCAATGGCTTCCTCTGGAGAGGTGGGTGGATGAAGATTGTTTTCTGCCATGGCAAGGCAGTAAATGTCAAACACTGTGTTATCACAGGGATATGGTCCTCTCTGACGGCATTCCTCTCTGTAGGCTTGAACCTTTTGTTGGGATACCTCTTTGAGGTACTCTCTGGCACCAAATAGTTGGGGTAAGTTGTACATCATCACTGGGCGCCCACCTGGAGACACAGCATTTCTGCATGGGCGAATTCTGTGAGTGTTCCAAAGGTGAACAATGTCCTGCAGTTCTCTCTAAATATAAATAAAAACAGAAAGTGAGAAAATTAGTTCACACATTTGCAATACCAACTGCAGTAGCTATATATTATGATGCATTAAACTAGCCAATAATATAGTTCAAATCATCTCAATCTTAAACATCTGCAATAGTAAACTGTAAAATGCAACCTTAGATACATAGTAAAACACTGACAGGGAACATTTTACTGCATTTTATACTTTTCATTAGCCTGGCTTCACCAGACAAATTCAACAATGTGAATTGTCCTGCCAGTTCAGATGAATATGAGAGCTGGCAGACAGTCTGGTTTACCAGGGTAACTTTTCATACTTTAAGTACTTTGAATATATATACTGCTGATAATACTGTCCTTTTACTTCATATAACCTACTTTGAGTGGGATTCACAGTGTGGTATTAGTACCACAATTAACCCATTACACAGGGCGGTAGCTACTTTGGTAAAATACTTTTGGTGAAGTAAAACCTCTTAATACTTCAACCACTAAACAGGTGTCAATGGTATTATTCTGACATATTAACTGTGGTCAAGTCAGCTGCTCCAACATTTCAAGTGCACCCGTATTGCAGTAAATACATGGATACGGCTGATAAAGTCAGCGCTAGTATACTACAGCGTGTATAAACTTCCGGTTTTCAAAATAAAATGTGAAAGGCAATAAAGAGACAGACGTGTCAAAATGATCCAACGCTGATTTTAAGCCATTATGTCACATGACCCTGGAAGCTATTGAGCTAAAATGCATTTTTTTTCATTATAAATGAACGTTTTGACACGTAGGCCTATCTTTTTATTGCCTTTCACATTCTATTTTGAAAACCGGACGTTTGTACACGCTGTAGTATACTTAAACTGACTTTCTCAGCCGTATCTGAGGAAAGGCTACAATACGGGCGCACTTGAAATGTTGGGAAGGCTGGCTTGAACACACAAAAACAAGAGACGGCTGGCTTGACTGTAGTTATGGCACTATGGGGGAAAAACACCAGAAATGTATTGCAACTTTGAGGTATACATAATAGCCTAGCTACTATATAAAGCAATGAGGATACATTACGGAGCTTGCCATATGTGTCCAACTGATTCTGGAGAAACACTGCAATGTCCAGCAGATCTGAATGGGCTTTTCGTCTGAACAACCGCAAAGTCTTAAGGTGCCTGTGTAAAGTTGACAAACTAATGATAACACCATCTATATGACTTAAAGACAAGAGTATCTCCCAGTGTCTCAAACCCAAAACAAAGTAAAACTGGATTAAACTAAACAAGCGGGTCATGTTTGCGTCCATTATGTTGAGCTCTCAAGAAAGGAATGAAAGCGTCTGTTGTTCTATTGCTCTCTTAACTCAGAAAAAAATGGGAACTGCCCATTGGTCCGACATCCCATTGTTCCGACCATATTAAACTCATTGTTCCGAAGTCCGTTCCAAAATCATCATGATGCCCTGTGGTTAAGGTCTGGTTAGGTTTAGGCACAAAAACCAC
>NC_065516.1:5316998-5323357 GCF_006386435.1 Epinephelus moara
GAAAAAATACGACGAAAAACAGAAAAAAAATTACCACGAAAAACAGAAAAAAATACCACGAAAAACAGAAAAAAAATTACCACGAAAAACAGAAAAAATTACTCTGAAAAACAGAAAAAATTACTCAATAAAACAGATTTTTTTTTTATTTGTCAAGTGAATGCAATATGCTTCCGTAAAAAACTTCATTTTCACGTTCTTCTGTTTTAATTTTAAAACAAAAAAACAACAACTACAAAACATGTCATTTCTGTTGTTCTGTTTTCCAGTTTTCTGTTCTGGTTTTAAAACAGAAAAACAGAAAAACAAGATTGTTTTTCTGTTTTTCTGATTTGGTTTTGAAACGGAAAAACAAAAGAACAAAGGGTACACGGATTATGTTGTGCCTCTCCCCATGACAGGTTGATCTTTTCCAACTCCAGTGTCACAGTTCTCCGCCCTGGAGCCCTGCAGATGAGAAATACACCTCACCTGCTCCCACTGTTGCTTGGGAAAAAGTAATCTGGATAGGGAGAGGAGTGTATGTGTGTCTGCAAGAGGGAGAGAGCCACAGGTGAGAGCAAGAGAACCAAAACACCGAACTGAGTCTCATGCCCATGGCCTAAAAATTTCTGCTCAGTCATTTTATATATCCCACATGGAACAAGCTGCGATACATTGGGTATATTTGATATACCCATCCCTCCTTACAATGCAGGTCAAACACTTTGTTTATAGGTTGGTTTGCAAAAAGAGAGTGGTAAGGTTTAGACAACAAAACCATGTTGTTAGGTTTAACATAAAAACATAATGGTTTGGCTTAAAAGTCACACAGGGACCGAAAAGCAGGCTCTCAGGTTAAAGTCCAGATTTTGTTTGACCCACCCACCACCCCAAAGACTGTTTTTGGGTAATTTCGTCACTTTCCAGGCTTAAAGAGAAACCTTGTGAGTTCCAGTGTCCTGGAACACTGCTAATTTTCTTTCCTGGTTGATGACGCACTACAGGGATGTGGCTGCTTTGTAAGATTTAATTAGGCTACTGCAGCATGCTAATGAGATAGAAAGCAGCATTAAGGACTATCTAGACATTAAAGTTTGCTACAGTAGATGCTCATAACTTCTGCAGTACCAACATTAAACATCACTTCATCAGAAGGCAAAATTACAATTGCTTCATGAGCGCAAAGAACATGTAGGTTCATAACAGAGAAGTTGGAATCATTTCAGTCAAATGTGAATCACGAAGAAACATGAAGCTGAGCAAGACAGCAAGGGACTGAAGAGCGCAGCAGGTCTGTCTGATCACAAACAGTATCGACTGTGTTGTTGACAGAGTATTTTGGAGGAGGCACTGGCTCAGCCCAGGGGCAGTCCACCTCCTCAGGCTCAGCCAAGGCTAATGAATCAGGTGTGGGGAAAAACTGTCACCATATATATTTAATTTCTAGTCAAATTATCTCAATAAGATATACTAATATAAGATATAATAATATGACAAGGGACATGTTTTTCATCTTAGGTCCATCTCCATCCTCTGCTCCATCCACTGTGCCCACTGTCCCCTCTGTGTCTGCTGCAACCTCAGCTCTACCTGGTAAGTTAACAACAAAACAGACTTTGTAATTGCTCAGTGTACTGCAGAACATTCTGAGATGAATCATTTTTAATATAAGATATAATTATATGAAAAGGGACATGTTTTTAGACAAATGCATATTATTTCAAAATTTCTCAAGCAATTTTCTGTTGTTGCACTGGCAGATTGTTTTCTTATTACAAGCTATAGCTGTACTAGTTTACAGTTTAAAATAAGCAGCATAATTTTCAAGTGTAATATGACATCTAACATGACTAGCTTTTGTTGTTGTTTTTCATCTTAGGTCCATCTCCATCCTCTACTCCATCCACTGTGCCCACTGTCCCCTCTGTGTTGTGGTTTATTTAAAACAAAAAATAATAAAGCAGATTGTGTTTACAATTCTCAATTCAGTTGATTCTCTGTGTGGCCAGTACGGGGAGTTGCTGACTTTGCCAAATATTGATTGAAAGATTTTTCAGCAAATCTGTTGTCTGCTTCCATGGCCTTAATCACTGTGGATTACAATCTAACTACAACAAAAAGTTCTCACATCTAGTTTTACAAGTGTATCGATAATGACAGAGTAGAACATGAAATAACTTACAGTAGGTGTGTGAATGATCAATAATCAGTATTATTGGCAGTAACAGAGGGCCCCAAAATCAAATTTTGCTTAGGGCCCCATGGAGGCTTGGGCTGGCCCTACTGACACCTCCAGAGTCATGTGCATCCAACACAGCTGAGACATCCTGCGAAGAGAGGGACCCTTGAGGCGGAGGCGGAGAGATAACAGCTTCCTCCCTGGACTGATCAACAACCAACTGGCAGTTAGCAGTAGATTGAAATGCATCTTGTACTGTCCTATCCACCATTCCATTTACTTGGTTCAGCAATGAGACATAAGGCTCAGTTACAAGATGGTGGGCTATGCATGACTGGACAAATGGCTCTCTACTCAGCGCATCAGCAACCACATTCTTTGTGCCAGGGACATAGCTCAGGTCAAAACTATATGCTGCAAGCTTTGAAACCCATCTCTGTTCACATGCGTCCAGCCTAGGTTTAGTCAAGATGTATGTCAATGGATTATTATCCGTTCCGACTGTGAAAGACCGCCCTTTGAGCCAATGGCTGAACTTATCACAGACCACCCATTTAAGTGTGAGAGGGTCTTGCTAGCAAACGCCACTGGTCTGGCAAACTTTCCATCAGGGGGCAACTGTGAGAGAACAGCTCCTAAGCCATCAAAGGAGGCATCAACTGCGAGGATGAGTGGTGCATTAAAATCTGGATGGGCTAAAGTGACACTGTGCACAAGCTCATGTTTGTCCTGAATGCTTCTCTGCACTCATGAGTCCAGTCAATTGGAGACAGCCTCACACAGCCTTTTTTGATTTTGGTTTGTGGCCTCTTCCTCTTTTTGGTGGTGTGGGTGGTTCATGCCTCAATGAAATGATGTAGTACAGAACCATTCCAAATGTGGCAGCCGTAATGTGTAGGTGAACTATTAAGTCACCAAAAGAGCTCGACAACGACACTTCACCAGGAATTTCACCCTAGGAATTGTTAAGGTTATCAAACCAACATGAAAGGCACTCAGGTACGTTACCAACAGAAGCGAGAGGACGTGGTTCCAGTTTAAAACAACAATTATTTTATTAACAAATGCTCTAAAACCCATAAAACACACACAGTGTTAAAAAGGGGAAAAACTAAAGGAGGACTTAACAGTGCTGAGGCTTACCAGTGGGGGGACATGAGTCGGAGAAGGAGTGTCAGGGATCCCAGATGAAACAAATCAAATCACCACACACGATTGCGAAAAATCAAAGAAACGGGAGTGCACGACACACAAGAAGGGGAAACCACCACCTGGGACACCAGGGCCATCACTGTCAGCTCTCAGCAGCTGAAAAGAATAGATAAAACAATTAGTGGGGTTGAGCAAACAGAAACAGACAAACACAAAAATAAACAAAAGTAATATAATTAGACAGCCGTGTAAATAATCACTTAATGAACAAAAACAAACAATGCTAGGCTGTCAAAATTAGGCAATAATATGAAAAATCAAACTTCATCAAGTCAAAAGTTGAACAAAAATAATAAACCAATATAGGCACAAAGCATAAATTCAGAAAATAAACAGAACTAACTTTAACTCAATAAACTAAACCAACAACAGAAATGTTCGAAACTGTACAATGTGCATGAAACAATGTTACAAAATAAACCTATGATTGGACAAATAATCAAGAAAATAAATCAAAATAAATCAAATAAACCCAATTAATTAATCCCAAAATTATTAGCCCGAGACTGGCAATTTATACTGTGCATCCACGCCGCTACCAGCGTCATTGAATGGTCGTTGAGACCAGAGCTGCAAAAACGGCAGCGTGAACCAAGCCAGCGTAGCGTGAAGAAACAGCTGCAGCGCCACGCAGCACAACAGGCGCCAGTAAAACACCACGCAAAGCAAGTCCATGCACAGCAGAGCAAGGCAGAGCAAATCAGACGAAGTAGCAGGGGTCTGGCATTAAATTACCCAGTCCCTGTCAAACAAAAGAGCTAGGTTAGGAACAGGCTATATTATATTATAATCTATGAATGAGGCTAGAGGAGGCGAAGCACGTGAGGCGTACATACTGTTAGACAGCTTCCGTTCATCACCTGAGTTGGAAAGCGCCATGTGCGTCCTGCTCGTTAACAAGTGTCAGCGTCACGGGAGTCGTGCGCTCAGACAGAACGGGAGGAACCAGCAACACACCAAACGCCTATGGACAGCAAAACAATCAATGTACCTGCTAGCCAAACAGCTAATTTACCGTGCCACAATGCAGCCACTGCAAACACACCTGTAACTGGTCTGGTGGAGCGGACGGAAGTGAGGCAACCAGGGGGTGGGCGTGCCTCCAAGCCAAAGAGCAAGAGGGAGAGTGATGGACATGGGCTCCCTTTATAGAGTGCCGCCCTGAGGTGACTGGTCACAAAGGCAACAGGCCAATCCATCTGAGCAGAGGAGGAGGCATCTCTCCTGCTACACTAAGAAAGATCTGATTTTCTTAGCACATGGTGTTTTCCCATCAGGTTCCATCAGGTCAGCTTCCTGCACATCATTTTTAGCCTGCACTTTCCTTGGATCTGTCTTAACACCATCTTCACATATGATGTGTCCCAGAAACTTGACAGACCGGCAGAGAAAGTGCCATTTCTTGGGTGAAAGCTTCAGGTTGTTAGCAGCAAGGCGTGAGAAGACCATTTGTAGACGCTCATGTGCAATCTGTTCAGATGGAGCAAAAACCATAAGGTCATCCAGGTAACATAACAGGCTTGTGAAGTTCTCATTGCCAAAGATGGACATCATCGTGCGCATAAAAGTGGCAGGACTGTTTGTCAGGCCCTGGGGCATCCTATTATATTCATGGAGACCAAATGGGGAGGAGAACGCTGTGTATTTTTTGTCATCCTCGTGCAGCCTGACATTGTAGAATCCTGATGTGAGGTCCATTGTAGAGAAGAGCACATTGCCACTGAGTGCAGCCAGAGCGTCTGTCTGATGAGGCAATGGGTGTGCGTTTTTCACCATTCTTGCGTTCAACCACCTGAAGTCATTGCAGAGGCGAAGATCACCATTTGGCTTGACAACCAAGACAAGGGGAGATGAATACTCACTTTGCAAATCATCCGCAATTCCTCCATCTCGTTCAGAGCAGTCCAAAGCTTGTCATAATTGCACGGTGGAACCCGCCTGTATGGAGGGCTTGTCATCCACCAGGCGAATTCTGTGGACAAAATCAAAAGATGGACTCATACCGCTCAATGATCTGCAGCAGTTTATCCTTCCACTTGAGGGAGACTTCACAGGAGGAGACGTCCAAATCCTGCAAGCCAATGTCACTCAAGATGCGTGTTATCTCCTCCTCCGATCTCAGTGCAGGTGATGAGCTCTGCGTATACTGTGTACTGGATTGGACGCGGTCTGGTTCAGGTAAGTCCTGCACAGAAAGACAGGGGGACACATCTGCAACCATAACATTTCTCTTAAGGGCAAGGGGCTTCTCTGTGGGATTTACCATTTTGACAGGAACCCATCCATCTCTCCATAAGGAAGTGACAACTCTCCCCACCAGAATTTGTACAGGTCTGGTCTTGCATTGGGTAGGTTCGATTATGACTGTACTCCCAACTGCAGAAACATCCAATGTAGGCAGTTTTGCCCACACCAAATGTTCAGACATTGGCTGCAGAGTGACACTTCTTTTGAGTTTAGCTGTTTCAATTCTGTTTGGTATTGTGCCGCTTTCTGATTGGGACAGCAGAGAGATGAGATGTGGCAGCTCATCATTCTGTGCACCAATCTCTGGAGATGAGGCATTCTGGTCACTAAGTCTTTTTCGTTTGTGAAATTATCCACTTGATGGCATTGCTGCTGAGGATCATTTCATCGGTTTGGCCTGGCACAACTAGTACAGGAATTACCACTTTATAGCCATAAACTGATGTAGTGAGATCATGCATGGCAGAAGGTGTGAAAGTAATCAATTAACTTAACTTCATAATTGCCTTAAAGACATAAAAACCTGGATGAGCACCAATTTCCTGATGTTAAATTCAGACAAAACTGAAGTTATTGTTCTTGGCCCCAAACAACTCAGAGACTCTTTATCTGATGACATAGTTTCTCTAGATGGCATTGCTCTGGCCTCTAGCACTACCGTAAGAAACCTTGGAGTAACATTTGATCAAGATTTGTCTTTTAATTCTCATTTAAAACAAACCTCACGGACTGCATTTTT
>NC_065516.1:5324352-5341329 GCF_006386435.1 Epinephelus moara
ATTGATTGATTGATTGATTGATTGATTGATTGATTGATTGATTGATTGACAAGGTGACCACCAAAACCAACAATAACAATGTCTTCAGCTGATTTTTTCTTAATGTCAGGAATAGACTGTGAAAGTTTTGCAGCAACTGTCTCACTTATAGTGCATGCCATAGATCCACTGTCCACTAGTGCATTGAAAACATGTCCATCATCAACAGTCACATCTGTGTAGAATAGGCTATCAGTCTTAGAGAGTTTTTGTAGGCTTTGCACGATCAGTGTTTTCTGTGGTGGCACCATGCTGCTGCAGGTGTGATACTCATAATCATCAATGTCTGTCAAATCCAGAGTGGGAGGTTCACTCACTTGATCTGCGCTGTCCTCCCCTGCACGCAGATCATTCAGTTTCCCTGCTGACCAGAAAAAGGAGGGCGTCTCCCCTCTGGGCAGTTGCGTCTTGAATGGCCAGGTAGGTGACACAGGAAACACAGCCTGTTCTCTTAACAGTGTGTGAGGGCAGAGTGAGAGCTGTCTTTACATATGGAACATGGCATGTCATTTAACCCCTCAATTTTTTGAAGTCTGTTGTGACGTGGCTTTCTATTGGCCTGAGCATTTCCTGAGCCCTGAAACAACACCTTCTCTAGCATCCCTATTAACCTCTCTAGAGCAGAGGTGTCTTGGCTCACAGTTTTTGTCTGTTCTGGAATGTCTGAAACTAGAGTAGCATCTGGGCCAATCTCGACTTTATTTACATTGATTCTGCTATTTCTCTCTGTAGAAGACTTGAGTCCCTTCTCTAGATGGTATTCATCTAACACTTTCTGAACCTCATGAGCTGACCATTTATCAATTGTCTTGGATCTAAAGGTAAGAGCTAAATCTCTACTGGGGCAGTGTCTGATGAACATGCGTGTGACTTCAACAGTGGGGTTGTCAAACATCTTGACAATTTGCAGCAACATCAGCAGCTCTGTTTAGTCTGAGCCAATACTCATATGGATCCTCTTGTTCTTTTGGCAGGGTGGAATAAAAGTCAGCAAGGGGCACAGAGGAGCAATGGCTAGAACTGAAAAGTTTTCGCAGGAGTCCATAGATGGCCTGTGGGTTATGCTTATCAGTCTCGCCGTTTCTTATTCCAAATCTCACCACATCTTTTGCTCTGCCTCTCAGATGCATGAGAATTTCTTCAGCTTGATTTTCCAGTTGAACACCACTTTTTCTGATGTAGTTCCTCATCAATTTCTCCCATTCATCAACAGACAGTGTTTCTGAGCTCTCCCCTCGGAACACAGGTGGGTCTTTAACTGCTCTCTGAGTGACCAGCTGGACTTGGGAGAGGTCCAGTGTGTGGCTGGAGTTTGACTCTTTTTTATTACATGTGTCTTCATGACTTGTATGCACAGCAGCTCTGGGGGTTCATGTGTTGAGGTGTGACATAATGCTATCAGCTAGCTGCTGTCCTATCTGCTGCACAATAGAGCTCATTTGGTCAACTAGCTTCACATCATCAGGAGGTGGGTTTGGGACTGACGTGCTAGTAGACTGAGGTGGGTGTGACTCAACTATAGACTGGCTTTGAGGCACCACTACATCCTTACATCTTAAAGGACTATGCACAAAATCATCACCAAAAGCTGTGTTATCATGGTCACCTTAGGAAAATGGAACAGGTGTGCTATGCAACCCTCTACCCCTACCAACACCAAGAGGCGTCATATCAGAGGTCCCAAATTTGCTGCGACTCATACTTGCTAGCAAAATCCACACTCAAATGAAATGAAATGATGGTTCCAAGGGAATATAGCAGCACTAATAGTCCTGACAGTCAAATACACGGAAGAAAGATATGCAGCTCCAAAACGATGCAGTGAAGACATCCGCCCGGTCCGGCATGGTCATGGACGAGTCACGGCACCAATGTGACCCTTGTGAGATGTCTTCTGTCTAAAATGACTCTTCGGGAGCTGGTCAGGCTGGTGGTAACAGCAGGTTTATTCCACTTCTGCATTCATAACAAAGGACAATGAAGTAGAGTAGAATCGTCATCTTATGTGAGCAGCCAGCGCATGCTCTGTCTCATCATAAATCCTCTGTTGCTTTTAGGATTACCCATCCATACATCTTATACACTCAGGGCCGAATTCACAAAAGGATTGCATGGCTTTTGCGGCCGCTAAACCGGTAAAAATGGAGCAAACAGATACCGTCTAATTCACAAAGCACGCGCAGAGGGTGAAATGCTCCACTAACTGCGCTGCCAAGCAGATTGCGTCTCGGTGCTCCGGTGTTATTTGCACGTATTTAAATGAGGTAATATGCATATATTTGGCGCAAAAATTGCCCCTTTCTATGCAAATGAGCCTCATTGATAAACAACGTCTAATTCACTAACACCAGCGCTAATAGCCACACGCAGTTTGAGTGAAGTAAATAACGTCTTTAGAAAGCTGGTGCAAACTGGGCGCTCCTCTGTGGAAGCCTCTCGCCCAGACTTTCCAGTGATCGTGGCAGCAGTGATCGTCTGTTAAATCAGTCTGTAAATAATATTTTGACATTATTATTATAATCATTATTACTTTAATGGCATCCGAAGATATTGATGCGTTGAACAGGTGACAGTCTGCGGTCGTTCTCAAAACGCACTTCTGTCACGCACTTCAAAAGCAACTTTCAATAATTTATTTTATGAAACGGGGGAAACAAACGTGGACAAAAACGGTTCCATAATTCATATTAAATTCAAAAGATAATGAAAAAACAGCTACAAGTGAGAGGGAATAGTGATAAAGTGGTCAAACTTGGTCAAATCCACAGCCTCAACCCATCCGACACTGTTAGACTAACTCACCAGCAGACATCACTACATGAGGGTATACAGTATTCAGTACTTTGCCAAGCAAAGTCTGCCATTGTTCTGCCACGGTGTTCTTGGTGCAAAGCCAGCATTTATACTTTGCCATGTGGCTAATTGCAATCAGGGGCAAATCAGGGTCAAACTGCACTCAGCTGCCAAACTTTGTGGGCGTGTTTGCACTGGTATATCATTAGCGCAATATCCTTTGTGAATAGGACGTTAAGACGGAGCAAACTGCGGATGCAACTGAAGTGCAATTCAAGGTGCTATCAGCGGCCGCAGTTCATTCTTTGTGAATTCGGCCCTCAGTACAATACAATATTGTGATCGCATAGTGGATTTAAACTCAGGTGAGTCAATAAAATAAATCAAAGAAAACAAATTGTCCCCCTCTTAATTTATGTGATGATAAGATACAAGAAAATATTACAATATTACAATAATGCAAATTTATAACACTGGACTGTTACCCCTTTTTTTAGTATTTCACATCTTCAGAAATAACAAATACAGTACAAAACACAGTTAGCAAACAACCGGCAAAACGTAACTGATTTGTATATTTCAAATATAACATTATAGAGCGACATACTGTAACATACCTGCATTCATAACAAAGGACAATGAAGTAGAGTAGAATCGTCATCTCGTGGGCAACCAGCGCATGCTCTGTCTGGAAAGACGGCATCGAGTTGACGATTACTAGCTATACAGTGGAGCTTTTTACTAAGGATAAAACACATGGAAAACGTATAGTGAACTTAATAAAAACATGGCGAAATTATTCTAGCACACACAATGTCTAACCAGGTGAAGCCAGCTGAACTTTTACATAGTTATCAAGTTAACATTGTTTTGCCCACGGACATTCACAAACACGTTACCTCATCATAAATCCTCCTTTGCTTAGAGGATTACCCATAATCCTTTGCTATTAGTACTCATGCAGGTAAAACTTTATGACAGCAGGTGGTGTAGTTGTCCCATTTAGCTGGATTTAACCTGAACCTTTTTAACTATGTTACATATGGTTACATTGACAATAGCTCTCAGGATTGGATGTGCAAGAAAGAGGTACCCCATAGTCTGTGATGTGGGTGTAGACGTTTCCAGTTGCCTCTCCGTCAGCTCCGCTAACTTTGTGCTAAATTTAGGCTCTTATATCTATTTTGCAAATGTTGGAGGTGCTGTGGTTAGCTTTTGATACACTCCTCCTGCTGACTTCTGATAGCAGCTTCTAGCTAGCCAGGTTGAGGTTTTCAAATGTAAACATCAGTAAAAATCAAGGAAAAGATGAAGAAGAATGTGCACCAACAGGATATCAGGAAATGTAATATCCTTTGATTCACCAAAACTTGGCTAAATCCTGGACAGCACCATTCAACCAGGTGAATCTTTTTCTATATGCCAGTCTGACAAAGCAGAGGTCTCTGGGAGAGAAGGAGAGTGTGCTTTGTTTTTTTTTTTGGAATGTGAGGTGCTGTCCTGTTCCTGCTGTGGATCATTGCTATACACCATTCAGAGGCAGCTGCAGAGCAGCGCTGCCTGTGTTCAGAAGGAGCAACCATGCAGCTGTCTTGTTGAAGTTAGGATGTGTGGTTGAATCATTCCACAATCAGAAACGAACAGACTAAAGGACTAAATTACAGTGAACAAGTTAAAGAGGCAATGATAGGATTCAGGTTTTTTTTTGTTTTTTTTTTGCTTGGCGCCACCTAGCCTCAGCGGTGTTGCTCGCACTGTCGCAATGACCAAATTGACCATGGGGATCAGAGATAATCAATAAAATGTAGGCCGTAAAGCCACCAGTATACTCCTATGTAGATGTAGAATGAGAAGGTGTGTGGACACTCTACTAAATAAAAGAGTAAAGAGACCGAGCAACAATTATCAGATTTATCTGAAGAAAAAACAAATAGTAATGAAAAAAATTATTCCAGAATGCACAGTACCAGTCGGGCATCCATTCCCCTGTCGGGAGTTATTTTTCAACAGTCACCGGCTCACTATATATTATCTCGCTTAAAACATGGCTTACTACTAAAACATACAAATGTTACAACTGGCATCAATATTATTAAATGGCTGGCAGAGTGTATTGACAGAGGAGAGGCGTTCAAGGGAAAAATGCCAGCACTCACAAATGTCCTTTTGGTAAATTTAATAAACCAGCTTGGGTGGCAGTACCAGAAACATAGAAGTTTCGACAGAAAGTCCTCTTCAGTATGGAGAGGAGAGGCGTTCACCAGACAAACTGCGGTCGTTTTCTGGAGCGGAAGTGTTTGGTGTGCTGTTGTGTGTACTTTTACCTCCTGACTCATTTACCTCTCAACATCAAGTGTCATTAAATATGAGCTGAATATTATAATGCAATCAGCCAAAGTCTCAAGTAGCACTGATGCTATTGTTGTGTTTATGTGTTGGTGTGTGTGATCAGTATGCAGATTGGCTGCTGTTTTATTACATGAAGATCATACACTAATCAACTAACCCTGAACCACCCACCCACCCACACACACACACACACATTGAAATACAACAAAAGCTGACCAGTAGACTGACTGGGAGAACTCACAGGGGATGAGTGCAGGAGGTTATGTATGTAAGTAAGTATGATATGAAACACAAAATTCTTTTGATCATTTGGAACTACTCTTCAGAACAACACAGTGAAGTATTGTCTAGAGGTGTTCAGCACAGTGAATCATTATCAACATTTAACGTGAAACACCCAATAAGGATGTTATATGACATCCCTTGATGGCAGTTACCAGTTTGTTAAGTTTCACTCTCCAAAGTTTTAGGCACCAAAGCAACATGGTAAGGTAATGCATGCTGGAGCATATTTTCACTGAGGGTTGCCAGCTGCGGACCACTGTTAAAGACCAACAATCAACAAAATGTTTTTTGTAGCAAGACATTGGCGGTATTTCCAACTGTGATTGTGCACCCTAAAGCAGGTAATTTAAGACAAAACATGATTTTTTCCTGACAATAACCAAGTGGTTTTTGAGCATAAACATAATCACATATTAACCACAGCATTGTTCAAACGTAAACTTTCAACATACCCACTATATAATAGGGTAAAAATGTTACATATCCATGGGTTGCAGAAACCTACAATTCAAACATTCACTCTATTGATAGGGTTGAGGAGCTACAAGCAAACTACTCAGACGTATTTCAGTGAGTCCAAAGAATGTACACTCTCTTGCCTCAGTCACAATATCTTTCTAGGCTGCATGTGCCAAAATTTCTAATATTTCCCTTTGAATGGTGGCGGGTATCCAGCTGTTTGTTCACTCCACATCTGTTCACATCCCCTGGGGAACTCATAATGTTACGTCCGCTCTTCTGCAACTCCATCATTAACTGGTATAAAACTCCATCCTGAAGAATATGCCCCTGCAGTGGAAAAAAAGGAGCTCTAAAACCATCCTGGCATATTTCAGCTCATTCTTATTCTGAGGTTGTCCAATACAGCTGCTTTGTCAGTAATTTTAGCATCAGACACCTGATGCCAAAAGCCACCTTCCACCCTTCCCCCATATCCTTCTGACAAACATCTTATATACTATTCAAAATTTAAAACAGATGTCCAGATAGCCCATGAGTTATGGTAAAATAGTCTACTATTTACATCTAATAGTTGCCAAACTTAGCTCAGCTAGTATTAGCTCGTTAGCATCTCATTATCTAGCAAAGAGTTGCCAAGGAACGCCATTCAGTTTGAAATGTACGCTGTGCGCGCAACATATCAGGATCATAGACAGTCACAGATCACTGGCACGCGTTCACACTCGGCACTCCAGTGTGGAGCGCTAACGGTGACGCGCATGTATGTGTCATTCCCTCACGAACAGCCGTGAACTGTACGGTGACGCGCACCTACAAAGTCAGTGGAGAGAGCGGCGCTGGGGAGGACCAATCACACGTTACCAAAATAATGGTAGAGCCAATCGGACCAATCACACGTTACCAAAATAATGGTAGAGCCAATCGATGAGCAATACAAGGTTAGAGGCGGGACGTATGGTAGACACCAATGATTGTTAACCCTTTGTGTACTATATTGAGCGGACACCGACAGCCAGTGTTTATATTGGTAGGAACAATGCAGAAGGGGCTGAATTTTGGTAGGGACGTGTCCCTACTGTCCCTACCCAATCCTACGCCTATGCTCCTAACACATTCACTCTGCTCATCCTGCTTCACACAATTTACTGTCGCTCTTGTATCTCAACCATATGCATCTTCACACACATTTCACTCACTTTAACTCACACAGAACGTCATTAGCAATGCACTTAGCTACCGAAGCTATTTCTAGCGGCACCCTCCACGAGCCACGACACACACACTCTCTTAATCACGGTCAAAGTCAATGTCTCTGAGTGTCACAGTTACACACTAAGGTTCTGCTAAAACATACTACTGTTATCTGGGTGTTCATTATACTCAGCTTACCATAGGAAATTTAGAAATATGACTGGCTGCTAGTTCAAGCATGACCTTCATCTCTGTAGCTAAAGTTGCTAGCCTAATTATTACTGACTGAATGAACCGAGTACACCTCTTCTGATTAACTGTAACGTTACCGTCATTATCATAAACATCAAAATTTAGAACATACAGTCACATTTTATAACTTTGTAAGGCCATCATGTACATGATTAGCTGAGTTGCTAGTGTTAGCTATCGCAAAGATCTAGAACTGCCTAAAAATCAACAAGCTAGCCTATAGCCTACTTTAACAAACTAACTTACCACAGGGGCAGAAACAGATAAAAAAAACACTGTCTTCAGAGTCCCGAAGCCAAGTGTCGCATCCTACTCCAACTGGAGCAGCACTGGAGGGGATTGCATCAGTTTTTTCAACCATCTCAGCATTGCTAGGTTCTGTGCTCTGATGTGGAGTGGCGAGCATAGCTGGCAAGTGGCACCCAGCGTGACCGTCACGCAGTGAGTTGAGTTCCATGTGTGTGTGCATGCGTGTGCATGTGGAGCCAGATCAGGTGCAGCAAAAGCCACTGTATTTTTGCTGTTCATAAGTTGTTGTTTTTTTATATAATAGTTTTTTTTTATTTTTAAATTGTGCGTAAGACACATCACAATACAAAACATTGGATAGACAACACAAAACAAACACAGTAGACAGGACACCGCTAAGGATACAGCTACAGATGCAGATAGTTCTAAATATACCAAATAATAAGTTGCAAAAATTGAATTTCCCTTTGGGATTAATAAAATACTTCTTAAATAGCGGAATATTAGAGACTTTGATTAACATTGGGAGGAGGGATTCAAGTATCACTGATAGCTCAAAATGTCTATACATAAATATACAACCGCAAGGACGGCCACAATAAAGCACAGCATTGGTCCATTTCCAAATCCATTTCCAAATTCATACAAGCCCTAACCCCAACAAACAACCACACCTCAGTATTGGCAGAAATTCACTTTAACAATATTAAACTGTTAATACAAGCTACATAAGAAGTCCATATTTTGTCGTATATATCCAGCTTTCCTTTCATTTTATAGTACAAATAATCAAATGGGATGTAGCTTGACAATTCTGCCTTCCACTGAGATAGGGTTGGAGGGGCAGGGGCTTTCCAGTTTTCAGCAATGCATTTTTTTGCAGCTATGAAAGCAAGATTGCAGAATTTCTTTTGGTAACAGTCACCAAAATTAAAATTACCAAGCAAACAGAGACGAGGATTGGGTATACAACTGAGATCTAGACATAGTGAGATAACAGAACATATTTCCTTCCAATAGTGTGTGAGTTTATCACAAGACCACAGCATATGCAAAAGTGACCCTTTTTGTCTTTTACATCTCCAACACAAAAAAGACATTTCTGAATGCATGGCATGCAGTTTTACTGGAGTACAGTATGTCCTATGCAGAATCTTAAATTGTAAAAGCTTATGCCTCCAATTAGGTGTCAGAATGTACATTTGACCAGATTTGCAACCACTCCTCATCAATATTTTCCTCAAGGTCAACTTCCCATTTTATCTCAGTAGAAGACGTATCATCTGGAAAAGCTTTTATCAAACATTGGTAAAGTCTAGACAGTAATTTAGCTGGTTTCTCTGATTTTATTAATACCTCCTCTATTACTGAAGATTTCGGTTCCTCCAATGTTTGTTGTATCGACTGAATTAAACTTCTTAATTGCAAAAAACGAAATAACTGTGAGCTAGGTATATCATACTTATCTTGAAGCTGTTTAAATGACAAAAGTTCTCCATTATCATACAAATTAGTAAAAGTTAATATGCCTTTTTCTACCCACTGTTTGAAACCACTGTCACAAAATATAGAAGGCAGTGCAGGATTTTTCCATATTGGAGCGAACGGTGATAAAGGCTTATTCCAGTTAATGAATTTGTGTGCACAGTTCCATATTCTCACAGAGTGAAGTATAATTGGGTTACTAGTTATTTTCCTAAGGTTTTTCATTCCACAGTAAGGGGCATGCTTTACATCCAGAGGTAATACATCATTATTTTCTATTCTGGTCCATACACCAGGCTTTTTAAACCATTGTGCCAGTGGTCTTAGCTGAGCTGCCCAAAAATATAGTTTCATATTAGGAAGACCAAGTCCACCTACTTCAGGAGGGAGATATAGAACATTCATACGAACTCTCGGAACTTTGTGTTCATAAGTTTTTATTGAAATTATTCAAGCGATAAAAGCAACGTTCAGATACCCATATGTAATGATGTTGTAAATAACAGCCATTTCGATATTGCTTTGATTTTTTTTTGCTGTTCCAGAATTGTCCCAGACACTAAACACATCATCGTTGTGTCCCAGTAGCAATTTTTATAGTCCCCGGGACGTTGGGACACCGTTAGTTTCGAGCCCTGAGAGCATATTAATAATTCATTAACCTTTATATGACACTGTTCCCACTTTAGATCCGGTAGCTGCAAAGGATCATTATTAACTATTAATAACACCTTATTAATTTAATCTGATAGGTTCTTATAGTGTCTTATAAACCAGTAATAAATGTGGTTATTATTCTATAATTAACCCTTATGAATCATAATTAATGTAAAAGGACATCTTATTAATATTTAGGATAGCTTTATAAACTGTTATCAAGTTTCTATTAAGTGCTTATAATGCTCCTATATTATGTTTGAAATGATGTGACGGTTGGCCATAAATCCAGTTTGTGTCTCACCTATGAACTCTTCAAGATCTTTTTTTTAACCTTTTAGCATAGACCAATGAGATAATCTTATAATCTATTTTTAAGAGTGTAATAGGTCTCCAGTTTTCTATTAGTAGGTGATCTTTGTCAGGTTTAGGAATTAGGGTTATAACACCCTGTTTCATGCTTGTGGACATTTCTTTTCTATCAAGGCATTCCTTAAATAATTCCAATAAAGGATCTACAATGATATCCCAAAAATGTAAATAAAATTCTACCGAGTCCATCATTGCCTGGGGATTTGCCTTTTTTCATTGATTGGATTGCCTCTGAAATTTCAGGTTTTGTGATGGGTGGTTCACAATTTGTTTTAAAGTGTTCTGAGATAGTGGGTGTAAAAAATTTTACTGACTCAATAAATCTATCACAATCATTGATATTAGAATTTGTCTTGTATATATTACGGTAGAATGAACCAACATATTTTGAGATGTCCAAATGATTAGTGTTTACGTTATCATCAATCTTAAGTGCAGAGATATTGTTTCTCTTTTAGTTTCATTTCTCAAGAGCAAAAAAGTAGCTAGAATTTCTTTCACCTAGTTCCAGCCATTTTGCTCTTGACCTTATAAAAGCCCCTTTAGCCATGTTTATATATGCATTGTCTATTTCCTCCTTTAGTCTTTTCAATTTAATTTCTTCATCCTCTGATAGATTATCTTTCTTCATTAATGTGTCATTCATGATACTGATTTCTTTAGTATCATTATTTTTTTCAGTGTTGGTAGTCTTTGCCCTCAGCACACTGATGTATGACATCATATGCGAAGAAGCTATTGATCTTTACTACCATCTACTGGATTTTATGATGAATGGTATTAATTCTGCCAAAGCCAAATGCCCAATCTTGCAATCTTAACAAAATTGGAAAATAATTTGTCTATCTGCCCTGTGATTCAGACCCGCTCCAAAATGTAATGGGTTCTTCATTGGCCCATGCTTCACCCTTCCACAAAGTTTAATTAAATTCAGGCTGATAGTTTTTTCATAATCCTGCTGGCAAACAAACAAACAATCTTAAATCAGAAACATGACCACCTTTGAGGAGGTAATTCTGGCAGACACAACATTGTTCATACTGAACATCTCCATAAAATGTTCACTGACAGTATATTGAGTAATTAAATAATTCTAATTCTCTGGCCTGACAAGTTCTAACCAGACATTTCCTTTCCTCACGCTCCCTCTTTACTTCCTGTTTATATCTCCTCTGCCCTCCTCCTCTACCTCACTCTTCACCTCAATTATCTTTTTTACCCTCATCCATCAGGGATCGATGTGGCTGAACTCACTCGCTCTTTTTCTCTCTCAGATCAAAACTATTCAGTGAAGGCAGACATGCTGCCACATTGATCCTGAGGACATGTCCAAGGTCCTGCGCTCAGCGAGGTCAAAGTGTTTAAGATGAGAGCAAACTAAAGATTTTCTCTTGTGCTGTAGGAACATTTAAGAATTTGATGCCGCTCTGGTGATTGTAATTTATGTTTCGTGTGCTGGTAACTCGTAATTATCAAGTTGTGGAGACAAAAATGTGTTCCAAGGCAGATTATGGGGACTTGCCCTAATCAAGCATAAAAAGCTGAACCAAACACAGTGAAACTTTAGGATTGCGACTTGGTTTTAGGTTAAAGGTACATTAAATGATTTTTTTTTGGCCACTAGAGGGCAAACTGTAAATACCACATCTGTTTCAGTATCCAGCAGTTACAGATCAACATGAGTCATCAGGAGTCTTTGTGTTTGTGTCACCTGTTGAATGTCCAATATTCTCTCTCTGTTAGCTCTGTTTTTGGTCTCCACCAACTCCTGAGGGAAAAATCTGTCTCTGTGGCTGCTAAATGCTCCACTATGTTCGGCAGCTGGTCTCTGACTGTGTCTGTCTGCTGCTGAGCAGGTAGCGTCCAGTGTACCTGAGCAGGTAGAGTCCAGTGTATCTGAGCAGGTAGAGAACAGTGTACCTGAGCAGGTAGAGTACTGTGGCAATTTAGCTTGTTTGGTGAAAACCCACAGACTTGATTTGTATTTATTGCAAAGAATATTGAAAATTAAAATTAAAGATTTTGTTGTGTCTTGTCAAGTATATTAATTTTATTCATGTTCATGTTTAGTGTTTCATATTTTATGTCATGCCTTAGTTTAGTTTCGTGTTTAGTCCTTTGTTGTCATGAGCACTTTATGTTAAGTTAAAGTCACTCATGTCCAGTCTCGTCGTGCACTTCCTGTTTTATTTTGTACTCACCTTTTCCCTCTCTTTTCAGACCCTGACTTCCTCCCTTTGTGTGATTTTCCCGCCATTGTGATTGTCTACCCCGCCTCTGATTGGTTTCACCTGTGTTCCCCTACCTCATGTATAAATAGTCCTTGTCTCCCTTTGTCTTGTTGCCAATTCGCCTTGTTCAGTCTGTGTGATGCCAGGTTTTCATGTTATCAGGTTTGATTCTAAGTTGTGATATTTTTTGATCCTCATTGTGAGTGTTTTGTTTTGAACTTTTTCCACCAGTTTCGTGTCTGAGGTCGTTACAGAACGAACTGGCCAAGTATGGACTCAGCCGACCCGAAGAAACTCCAAACCGCCCTCTCTGCACAGGGCTCCAAGATCCATCAGCACGAGACACAGCTGAGCACAATCAGCCGTGGCGTGAAGGACCTCACAGAGCGTCAGGTGGAGTTTCAAGCTTCAATCACCTCCCAAGTAAACCACCTGGCAGTGCAACTACACCAAGTCCTCACTCACCTAGGGACTGCACCTTCAGTGACACCACTTGCTGAGATTCCTGCTGCTGCACCAACCATGAATCATGCTGCTCCATTGTCTCTGCGTTTGGCCTCACCGGAAAAGTTTTCGGGGGACTCAGGTGACTGTAGAACTTTCTTAGTCCAGTGTGACCTGCACTTTAGGCACAACCCGGCAGCTTTTGTGTCAGACCAGGCTAAAGTGGCGTTTATTGTGTCCCATTTAACTGGCAGAGCGTCCGCTTGGGCCACTGCTGAATGGTCCAGAGACTAACATCTGCCAGTCACTCACAGTTTTCCAAGATACCATGAGCAAAATATTTGATCACACCTCACCTGCCAGAGAAGCCTCTCAGGCCATCATGCAGATCAAGCAACGCCAACGTCAAGTAGTCGATTATGCCATTGAGTTCCGCACTGTAGCCACAGATAGCGGGTGGAACACACCAGCTTTAAAGGACAACTTCGGTATTTTTCAACCTGGGCTCTATTTCCCCATGTGTATGTGTGCATATGATTCATAGGTACCACTCATTTTAAAATTGGTTCAGTATTGAGCCGCAAAACGAGCTAAAACGGTAATGGGGGCAAATGCGTCCCGTATAAAAGTGCTTTTTTTCGCCACTGGCCAGTTCAGATTGCCAGTGTTATCTCTGTAGATAGCATATTGTAGCGGCCCTGGGGCAGTGGTGAGTGTGAATGAGTGGAGTCAGCTGTCAGTCAGTGTTGGAGCAGAGAGGCGGAAGTCGTCCCCGCTCAGTATTGTAAATGAGTATGTGTGTGTGTGAAGTGTGTGTTTTTTCGCCACTGACTGGTTCAGATCGCCAGTGCTATCTCTGTAAATAGCATGCTAACTTAGCCTTTCCCTTACCTCTGGGCTGTGTGATGTCACGAGCTTTGCTCCACTGTGTCTGTAGCTCTCTCTACTCGTGGGACAGCCGTTTTCTTGAGGAAGAGGTGTTTCGGGATTGGATGTCTTCTCTTCTTCGGCTGGCAGTAGTCATCTTGGGAGAAGTGAGCACTGCAGACCCGATGGTCTGCAAGGCGCAGTGTCTGGACAGGAGTGTTAGCATCCATTTGTAGCACAACTAGCCACAACTTCAGCATCTCGCCGTCCGACAAAGGCAGCCTATGAAAGCTGTACGGGGTGTTGCGCGACATCCTGTTCTTGCGTTCGGGAAAAAGGCCCGTTTATTTGAGCACTCCAAAAACTCCGGTAACACTCCAGGGGGTAGCACGTAAAAGACTCCGTCCCAAACTCTGACTCTTCTAGCGTAACACACACACTTCATACACACATACTCACTTACAGTACCCAGCGGGGCCGCCCTCCCCCTCTCTGCTCCAACACTGACTGACAGCTGACTCCACTCATTCACACTCACCACTGCCCCAGGGCCGCTACAATATGCTATTTACAGAGATAGCACTGGCGATCTGAACCGGTCAGTGGCGAAAAAAAGCACTTTTATACGGGACGCATTTGCCCCCATTACCGTTTTCGCTCGTTTCGCGGCTCAATACTGAACCAATTTTAGAACGAGTGGTACCCATGAATCATACGCACACATACACATGGGGAAATAGAGCCCAGGTTGAAAAATACCAAAGTTGTCCTTTAATAGACGCTTTTATGAATGGACTCTCGGAACCCATTAAAGATCATTTAGCGCCCTTAGAGCTCTCCCAGGATCTAGAAGCCATCATAGCCACGTCAATTCGTGTGGACAACAGGCTCCGAGAGAGGGAGAGAGAGCGGGGTCGAACTGCAGTTCCTCCTCCCAGTCACCAGGGGTACACTCCGGGGATCCAACCTTCAAGGACTTCTCCGTTCCCCACGTCGGCAGGTTCCGGGAAGACAGCACCAACACGTGCATCGGAGGAGCCAATGCAGCTGGGGAGGACCAAGATCTCTCCAGAGAAGAGACAGCGCCGTCTGCAGGAGGGGTGCTGCTTCTACTGCGGACAGCTGGGCCACCAACTTGCCACCTGTCCGGGAAAAGATCGAGCTCACCAGCCATGAGGAGGCCGCTGGCGAGCAGGTTTGCCTCGGCCTTTCCTCCTCGATCACAGACCCAGGTAAAACTTTCCATAAATAACCAGACTGTAACTCAGGGGGTGTTAATTGACTCTGGGGCAGACGAAAGCAGTGACGGACTGGCCATCTGGCATTTGGGCAAATGCCAGAACGGCCACATGGTCCTGCGGCCGCCGGCCGCCAGGCAAAAAGTAAATAAATAAATAAAAATAAATAAATAAATAAAAATAAATAAATAAATAAATAAATAAAAAAAATAAATCTCCTCTTGGCGGCCCAAAACATTTTTATCGGCCACAATATACATATAAGTAGTAGCTTAAATATAATTTTAAATAGCCTAAATATGAGTGAAATGGTAATATAAAGTGTTATGGTCATCAAGCATTTTCTCACGATCATTGAGTGATGACATTTGACATCTGACAAGTGACGAATGATGGGTAATGCACTCAACGTCAACGACAACATCACAACAAGAAAAGAAAATGGATCGAGGCACGAAAAGAGAGGGTGGAGCGGAGAAAAAGAGAGGAAAAAAAGGAAAACTACGCTCGTGGAGAGTGAAAAGTATGCGAAAATATCAGATTTATTTACAAAATGTGTTTACATAATATGACATGACATAATAATAATAACTTAATTTGTATAGCACCTTTCAAAACGGAGTTACAACGTGCTTAACAATAAAAACAATTAGTACATAAAACAATAAAACATCAAATAATTTAAAAACAGTTACAATAATTAATTACCATCAATTAAGAAAAGACCATACGATAAATGTGAGTCTTAACAAGAGATTTAAAAGAAGACACTGAGAGACACATATTTATTTTTATACTCTAGCTGTGCAGTGCTCTTGTCATGTTTTGGTGAAGCTATTGTAATATGCATTGTGGCTGCTGTAACATTTATTATGGCTTATAACACATAGGGTCCTTCTTGTTTCTGTTGTAACTAGTGCTTTTGATAGAGCTATTGAAATGTGCACTGTGGCTGTGCAGTGCTCTTTTCATGTTTTGCTGAAGCTATTGTAATATGCATTGTGGTTGGTGTAAGATTTATGTTTCTGTTATAATTTGGTTGTGTTGTCTTCTGTCCAAGAGGGGGCACCTATGGTTAATGGTGGAAGTAGGCTAAGCCTTTAGGATGAAGTTGTGTGTTTGATTTCAGATTTTCGTGTTTTGGTAGACATAGAGCTAGTATTATTAATTGAGGTTATTAGTCTGGCCTTTGAACGTGCCTGAATTTACGGGGGTTCTGCTGCTGCCTTATTATCTTGTGTGCTGTGCATTGTTGTCTACTGTACCAGTGCGATTGTAGTGAGTTGATTGCGTGGTGTGTGTTCTGAATTTCTGCATTCTCATCATATGGTTAGCTTTCCACATGCTCCCATGCAAGCCACAAATCAATTTTATCATTCATAATGACTATGTCTGTATATCTCCTCTTCTATTGTGCACCAAGGCAGTGAGTGAGTGTGTGAGTTTCTATGGTAGTTGTGGAACAGTCTGTGTCTCTGTGGCGCTCTGAAATGTTCCGCCAATGGTAGTGTTTTTTATGTTAGTATGTGTAAAATCATCCATCATAGTGATCTAAAATGACGTAAAAATGCATTTTTTTTTTTGTAAAATAATATGAAAATTTTTCACCCCTGGCTGGCCGATGCGCCGCCGTGGGGCCTCTGTGTCAAAAATGCCAGGGCCTCTTTTTGGTCCCAGTCCGTCACTGGACGAAAGTCTCATGGACTGGAATCTAGCCTGACAAAACCAGGTTAAGACTGTTCCACTAACCCATCCTGTTAATGCGAGTGCCTTGGATGGTTGTTTATTGCTTAAAGTGACTCTCTGTACTGAACCTATTCAGGTAACATTAAATGACAACCACACAGAGATCATGCAGTTTCATTTGTTTGACTCAGCGCAGCATCCGCTGATTTTGGGGTTTCCATGGCTGAAAAGACACAACCCTCACATTGATTGGCGCTCAGGCAAAATTAAGGGGTGGGGAGAAGAGTGTGAACACTCATGTAAAACTAATCATGTGACACGGACAGACATCTCTGAGGCTCCAGTGACTGAACTAAGCTCAGGCAACGACTCTGACT
>NC_065516.1:5341437-5351954 GCF_006386435.1 Epinephelus moara
GAAATGCTTATCACCTCGTCAGGATCAGAGAAGGAGATGAATGGAAGACAGGTTTTAACACTCCTAGTGGACATTATGAGTACCTTGTCATGCCTTTTGGACTTTGCAATCCTCCAGCTGTTTTTCAGACATTTGTGAATGATGTTTTGAGAGAGTTTTTGAATGTTTTTGTGTTTGTGTACCTTGACAATATTCTGATTTTCTCACCAGATACTGAGACTCATACAGTTCATGTTCGCCAAGTCCTTCAGAAGCTGTTGGAGAACCAACTTTACATCAAAGCTGAAAAATGTGACTTTCATGCAGCTACTGTCTCTTTCCTGGGCTACATCGTCACTGCCAACCAGATACAAATGGACCCCGCTAAGGTCAGTGCTGTGGCCAATTGGCCAACTCTGAACAGCAGGAAAAAGGTACAGCAGTTCCTGGGGTTTGCCAACTTTTACAGAAAGTTTATTTGAAACTTCAGTTCTGTTGCCGCACCCCTGCATGCACTCACCTCTTCCAAGGCACCTTTTCAGTGGACCCCCCAGGCCGAGACAGCTTTCCAGTGCCTCAAGGTTCACCAAAGCACCGGTACTCACTGTTCCTGACCCCCAACGGCAGTTTGTGGTTGAGGTTGACGCGTCCAACGAGGGCATTGGGGCGGTCTTGTCCCAGAGGTCCGCCAAGGACAACAGGATGCACCCCTGCGCCTATCTGTCGTGTAAGTTGACTCCTGCAGAAAAAAATTATTATGTGGGGAACAAAGAACTGTTGGCTGTCAAGGCAGCGCTTGAAGAGTGGAGGCACTGGTTGGAGGGGGCAGAGCAACCTTTTTTAGTGTGGCCAGACCATAAGAACTTGGAATACATCAGGAAAGCTAAGAGACTCAATTCACATCAGGCCAGATGGACCCTGTTCTTTAACAGGTTCAACTTCACGCTATCTTTTTGACCAGGCTCACAAAATACTAAACCAGATGCTCTGTCCCGCCTTTATGGCCCTGAACCTATTGCCAAAGAACCTGAAACAATCCTTCCACTGAACTGTGTGGTTGGAGTGGTTTCATGGCAGATAGAATCTGATGTGAAGCAGGCAAATGTTGTGACTCCGGCACCTAGTGGGTGTCCACATAACCGTTTGTTTGTCCCTGTGTCATTACGCTCCAAGGTAATCCACTGGGCTCACACGTCCATGCTCACATGCCATCCAGGTGTCAAGTGAACCATGTACGTGATCAAGCAGCGGTTCTGGTGGCCGGCCATGGAGAAGGTGGTCTCCGAGTACGTGTCGGCCTGTCCAGTATGTGCCCGAAATAAGACCTTGCCTCGGGCCCAAATGGGCCTGCTTCACCCGTTGCCTGCTCCTCAATGGCCATGGTCCCACATCTTCGTGGACTTTGTGACCGGACTTCCACTTTCAAGAGGTAACATGACCATCCTGACGGTGGTTGACCGCTTCTCTAAAATGGTGCATTTCATTCCCCTTGCCAAGTTACCCTCTGCTAAAGAGACAGCAGAGGTCATGATGAATCATGTCTTCAGGATCCATGGTTTCCCCAGTGATATCGTTTCAGACAGAGGACCACAGGTTGTCTCACGTTTTTGGAAGGAGTTTTGCCAGCTCCTTGGCGCCACCATCAGCATGTCCTCCGGCTACCACCCGCAGTCCAATGGTCAGACTGAACGCCTCAACCAGGAGCTCGAGACCTGCCTCCGATGCCTCGTCTCCCAGAACCAGGCCACCTGGAGTGACCACCTCACCTGCGTGGAATACGCCCACAATACTCTTTCCTCGGCTGCCACAGCCCTCTCACCCTTCCAGTGCGCCAACGGCTACCAGCCTCCCCTGTTCCCGGCCAATGAGAAGGAAGTTACGGTCCCCTCGGCTCACACCATGGTCAGACGCTGTCACCGGATTTGGGCCGGTGCTCGGCGGGTACTACTCTGGAGGTCGGCCCTGATGAAAGCGGCAGCAGACCGACGCCGATGACCGGCTCCTCTCTACAGGCCTGGCCAGAGGGTGTGGCTTGCCACCAAAGACTTGCCCCTTCAGGTCCATTCCAGGAAGTTGGCTCCATGGTTTGTGGGTCCATTTCCCATAGCAAAAGTCATTAACCCTGTTGCTGTGCGTCTACACCTTCCCAGGTCATTAAAGGTCCACTCCACGTTCCATGTCAGCAAGATCAAGCCGGTCAAGGAAAGCGCTCTGGTGCCCGCCTCCACTCCCCCTCCGCCCCCCCGGATTGTAGACGGCGGCCCTGTGTATACTGTCAGGAAGCTCCTGGCAGTCCGCAACCGTGGCTGTGGAAAACAGTTCTTGGTGGACTGGGAGGGTTACGGTCCAGAGGAGTGTTCCTGGATCCCTTCGTGTTTCATCGTGGACGAAAGTCTGAACAGGGACTTTTATGCCCACCACCCAGAGACTCCTGGGCCGTCAGGAGTCGGCCCTAGAGGGGAGGTAACTGTTGTGACTCGTCAAGTATGTTAATTTTATTCATGTTTATGTTTAGTGTTTCATATTTTATGTCATGCCTTAGTTTAGTTTCATATTTAGTCCTTTGTTGTCATGAGCACTTTATTTTAAGTTAAAGTCACTCATGTCCAGTCTCATCATGCACTTCCTGTTTAATTTTGTACTCACCTTTTCCCTCTCGTTTCAGACCCTGACTTCCTCCCTTTGTGTGATTTTCCCGTCATTGTGATTGTCTACCCTGCCCCTGATTGGTTTCACCTGTGTTCCCCTACCTCATGTATAAATAGTCCTTGTCTCCCTTTGTCTTGTTGCCAATTCGTCTTGTTCAGTCTGTGTGATGCCAGGTTTTCATGTTATCAGGTTTGATTCTAAGTTGTGATATTTTTTGATCCTCATTGTGAGTGTTTTGTTTTTAACTTTGTACATCCTCCTTGAGAGCGCCTTTTGTTTAAATTGATTTTTCCAAGTAAAATACTTTTGTTAAACCTTCTGCGAGTCGTGCATTTGAGTCCACCAGTTTCATGTCTGAGGTCGTTACAGATTTGGTCTCCAGAAAATTAACAGAAGTCAATGCCATGTCCTCCTGAGTAAAAAACATGTGCATGTATGTGTATCAGTATCTTTCCATCCAAAACACTTGGCTGCTGCTCCATTCAGCTCTTTAATATTGCAGCTCTGGGTTGGCGCTCACAGCAGGAGGCCTGCCGTCGCTCTCTGCATGCAGCTTGCTGTGTCTCAGCTGTAGCACTTCATTAAGCTGCTCCATCCTTTTTAAACACGCAGAGTCTACCATCACATTTACATGCATATGAAAGACCAAATTACTGCTAGTAATCGGGTCAAGGTAGGAGATCAGGTGATGTCTTTTAGTTGGCTGCCTTTAGGCCTTTTCACACCAGCTTCTTTGTTTTTTTTTAAAAAGCGCTCTGCAAACAGAGTTTGGAAGTGTGTCGTTTTCAAAAAAAAAAAAATCTAAAACCAGATGGATTTCATTAAGAATCTGCATTAAAGATGTTTCACTTTTTTCCAGCTGTGCAGTTTTATTAAAATAATTAGCAGCATTGGTG
Organism: Epinephelus moara; assembly: GCF_006386435.1. Classification (NCBI taxonomy): domain Eukaryota; kingdom Metazoa; phylum Chordata; class Actinopteri; order Perciformes; family Serranidae; genus Epinephelus; species Epinephelus moara. The sequence goes on from NC_065516.1 coordinate 5,344,962, forward strand.
GGAGAGATTATTTTCTTGTCATGGACTATAAATGTGGTTCAGGTTTGGTATGAAAAGAAAGATCACTCTAAACTCTGTTTGCAGGCAGATAGTTGGTATTTGCCCTCTAAACCTGCTGCATTGAGGAAATTTGGAATTACTTTTTAATATTAAGATTTAACAGTAAAGAAGAAGACCAAGAACTTGGTCATTTTGAAATGATCACAAGATCACAAAGTGGCTCACGTGTTTTGTTTTAGTGTCATATGTATAATCTGCATATTTCTGCAGTTTCACTGATAAAATGTGCTTTATAGATAAATACATATCCTCGCCATGCTAGCTGTACTTTGCTAGTATGAAACAACACCTAGCACTGCAATCTTACTGTCATGGCCTCAGCTGCATCATAATATTTATTCTGGTCATTATCTGTCTGTCAGGGCTAACTTCGTAAAGTCTTGAGTCCTTTTCACACCTGAAAGTTCCTCTAGGTTCTTTATTTTGTTACATTTGATCCAGCTACTTTTGGTTTCACCTTGCAGGTATGCAAGCACCCTGAAAAACTCTACAACAAACCTACATCCTATCATCATCACCTACTTCCTGTCCTCACCACCAGCGTCCTTTCGTCATTACCTACATCGTGTCATCATCCCCTACGTCCTGCCCTCATCCCCTATGTTCTGTAATCATCATGTACATCCTGACGTCATTCTGCTACGTCCTGTTGTCATCTAAGTCCTGTCGTCATCATATACGTCCTGTCGTCATCATAGATGTCCTGTAGTAATTCCCACTACGTCCTATTGTCATCTCCTACATCCTGTCGTCATCATATATGTCCTGTCATCATTCTGCTACGTCGTGTTGTCATCTCCTACTTCCTGTCATCAAATCAATCAGAAATCAGAAATACTTTATTGATCCCCGAGGGGAAATTATTTGCGTTACAGGTGCTCATTGCAAGAGTGGAAAGATAAGTGAAAATATAAGAAATTTAATAATAGTATTTACAAACATATAGTTCAAATAGACAGGATTATTACAGTTTTTCTCAGTCGCTTTGGTACATTTCTCAGATCAGAACTGAAATTCTCAAAACTACTTGTTCAATCTTCACATCATTGTGTCACTTGTGCACATCAAAAAAGTAGTTTCTCATTTCTTTGAACAAGTTGCAAATGCTTTGGTACATCCATGCAAATGATTATGTACAATTATCTGCTGTTTCCTACATTATCAATTGCTTATGTCATGTTGATCAAAATGTATTATAATGGGTCTCTGTTGAATAGTCTCACCCCCCACAACATTTAGGCATTAGCTCATCGCATAAGTCTTTACATGCAAAATGGTTGAACAAGTTATCATAATATGTCAAGCATATTTCTATACATTTCCATGAGACTTCTTCTAAATCTGTCCTGAATTGGTAAACTGCTCCCAGGTGAATCTTGACTTTCTCTAACGAAGGGAAATGTGTGAAGCATTAGAGAAACTCAAGATTCACCTGGGAGCAATTTACCAGGTGAATCTTGACTTTGTCCAACGAAGGGAAATGTGTGAAGCATTAGATCAACCAATTTTCTGAAATAACGCAAAGGTGCATCTCATGAACCATCAACTGGCAAGTGTATATATATAGCCGGAGCACAACACAATGTTACAATGTCTGACAATGGAAGGACAAGGAATTGGACGGGGTCAACAGCCAGAGAGAAGAAGAAGAGGAAGAGGAGTGAGGCTGCGTGGCGGAGGAGTTGGGAGGCAAAACAGAGGAAGAGGCAGAAGAGGCCGAGGACATATGCGTGTCCCTGATGAGATAAGAGCCACACTTGTAGACCACGTTCTCAATCATGGGCTTACAATGGCCGAGGCTGGTCGAAGGGTGCTGCCAAATGTTGGGAGAACAACTGTGTCTTCAATCATTCAGACTTTTCGTCGACAGAACAGGTATGTAATCTAACAATAGGCACTGTACTGTAATGCTGTATTCTGTAATGCTTCATATAATATTACAGTATTCCACTTGCATTTTACAATATACAGTAAGTATACTTTATACAGTGACATTTTATCTTACTCAATTTTGTGTTTTGCATTACTATATTTTTTCCACATAGGACTACAAGACAACTTCACAGGGGTGGCAGAGGGCCCCTTTTCACACCTGAACAGGAGGAGGCTATTTGCACCATGGTTGTAGAAAACAATGCCATAAGACCAAGGGAGATAAAGAGTGCCATTTGTAATTGTAATTTCATTATTCTTTGTGTATTCTTTGTGTTTTCAAATACACAGATGTCTAGACCTCTTAACCTCCCACCTAGATACAAAATCCTGCAGCATACGCCAGGTGTGAAACACACCCTAGGGGGTCGGAGCCAATACTTGCAGCAGACGAAAGAGTGTTAAAACAATGGGTAGGGGCGCTGCTCCCTGCCGCAGACAGAAGGGTGTGAAACACACTGTAAGAGGCGGTCCTAAGGTATAAATGTTTAAGCTTTCCCCATGCTCGGGGTCTTTCTTCATTCTGTTTAAGCTTTCCCCATGCTCGGGGTCTTTCTTCATTCTGACCACTTGTGTGCTGATTGACCTTTTCTTTGCAAAGAAAATAAAAACCTTGTCGGCCGGCAGAAGTCTCTATTTCATTATTCACCAGCAGCAGAGAATTTCCACAACAATTCGGTGTCAGAAGTGGGATCCCTCGAGCGATCGTCTGGGACGGAGCAGTGACAGGCCATCCTGGAAGGAAAAAGATTTCAAGCCTCCAACCTCAAATCCTCTTCTGAGCAGGCAGGACTGACCGCAGATGTCCCAGATAGTTGCCGCTAGGATTCCACGAACGCAATTCAGCGAAATTCATCTGGTGAGCACTGAAATATTGACATTTAAATTATTTCTTTTTTTTAAATTTGGGTTTTTAATTTGGCATAACATTTCCATTTCTCATATTATCCACAATTGATCGGCTTTTTATCGCTTGTAGCCTAAATGAAGTGACCGGCTTTTTATCGCTTGTAGCCTAAACGAAGTGACCGGCTTTTTATCGCTTGTAGCCTCTTTTTATCGCTTGTAGCCTAAACGAAGTGACCGGCTTTTTATCGCTTGTAGCCTAAACAAAGTGATTGGCTTTTTATCGCTTGTAGCCTAAACGAAGTGACCGGCTTTTTATTGCTTGTATCCTAAACAAAGTGATCCTTACAGAGACGTCTGTATTGTAATAGTCGTGCACGTCCTCCACATTTGGAATGGGGAGATTTCCGTCGAGGTTGGACCTCCGGAGGGGCCTATTTTGGATGTTATGAGAAGGAAATATGGGGATAAAAGTCTAAAATATTTAAATGTCTGGACAGCTGAGTTTGGATTCCCAATCCAAACTGTTTAAAAAATATATCAATATTAGAAGAAAAACTGAAGGGAAAGTTTCTGTTAAAAAAAAAATAAAATAAAATAAAAAATTAGGAATTATGGAAGGTCAAAAAGAATGTTTACAAATGTGGGAAGGAGAAGCAGAAACATGAAATAGGAAAACAATGCAGAAACAACTACCCTTTTCATGTGAAAAAGTTGAAACCAATGAAAAGCAAAATTCACACACACAAAGAACACCAGACACGCAGATCTCCTCTTCCTTGTTTCCACAGTTGGCGGCTTTGAAGCTGGATCCAGATCTCGACGGCAACCTACCATTTCGTCCTTCTTTCAACACCTACAGTGGCCCTCAACTACCTGATGAGTCAAGCAATTCTCCAGATGTGTGGAAAATTCATCTCTGCAATTGTTTCTTAACCGGACTAAAACCGGACATTGCCTCAGCTGTTAAAAGTTCCTGCATCGGTTGGAATGATGCACGCCTGTCCGAACTTCGCAGACACGCCATAAATGCCCATGACCAAATACTCTAAGATAAAAAAAAAAAAAAAAAAAAAAGAGACAACACAGAAGGAGCACATGGCAGCAATAACCATGTATAACACAGTCCGAGAACATGGACAACCAGGTCATGAACATAGAGGGAAAGAACGCGGCCGCCACAAGAACTGGGGAAGAAAAACTCCAAATGATGTCTGTTTCCTCTGTGGCCAAAGTGGACATTGGAGACGTGATTGCCACAGAAATACCTCAGAACTCTACAGTAGACAAGTCAGACTGAAAATGGTTGAGGGTTGTTGGAGAGAGATGAACTCCTGCTGACAAGCCAAACCAACTTGTGGGGCCAGAAGAAGGTACTGCACCACACTCACACACACACACACACACACACATACTCCAAAATCAGGTGCAAAATCAGGTGCGCCACGACCGGCTTGAGGCGGAGCANGTTTGTTTCAACTCCAGTCTCTATTCCCAGCTCCCTTACAGCGATATAGTCCTTTGCCACACCACAAGAAAAGACGCTGTGGAGACGCTGTGGTGCCACACAGAAAGAAGCAGTGTGGCGGGGACCCGATGACAAACCTTGCCTGCCCAAACATTTCTTTCCTCACTTTGCAAAATTGACACATGGATTGGACCATGTGTCAAAAGGGGGGATGTTGGATGCCATAACTCAACACTGTTTCACCAAAGGGTTTTCAGTTCATGCGCAGAAGTTTTGTCAATCAAGTATGGTTTGTGCAACACATAATGCAGGTAAAACCAAAACAATCACACACGCCGCTCACCCACCACCAGACAGACCATTCGAACATTTGAATACCAACTAAACTGAGCAGCGATAATGGCTCACACTTTGTCAATTCTGCAATAACCCAAATCAGTGAATTTCTTGCCATTGACCTCAGACAACATTGTGCATACCACCCTGCCAGTGGAGGTGCTGTCGAATGAGAAAATGGCACTCTGAAATCAAAATTGGCTAAGTGTTGTGAGGAAACGGGACTGCCATGGACAAAACTTCTGCCTTGTTCTAATGCATATGAGAATGAGAAAAAGGTCCAGAGTGAACATGAGTCCCTTTGAAATTCTTTTTGGCAGACATCCATCCCTAGGAGTGGAGCCTGTAACCAGGCCACTCCCCTCCACTGGCCTATGTGAGGATGACGTTACAATATTGCAAAAACTTATCTTCCACTCTCTCTCAAATCTCTCAGCAGGTGAAAGCAGCCCTTCTACCACCAGCTTCCGCATCACTCCATGATTTCCAACCTGGCGATTGGGTGGTGATAAAGGACCTAAGAAGGAAACACTGGCACTCCAAACGCTGGCGAGGTCCATTCCAGGTGTTCCTGACAATGCATACTGCTGTGAAGATCGCTGAGAGAGCAACGTGGGTTCACGCCAGCCACTGCAGGAAGGTCCCTGAGCCAACGGAGGAACTCAGCTGTCGATGCAAGGACGGACAACGCGAGGACAGACAACGCAAGGATGGACGACGCGAGGACGAACAATGCGAGGACGAACGAGCTCATCAGAGGACGACACGAAAAATAACTCTGTGAATTCAACAGACACCAACTAGATGTGCAGGACTAACAACGCAAACCTTTTCCCTCCAGACTACACCATGTACCACCTGATCCTGACCCCGGATAGGTTCACCGTCATAATCTTTCAGTTCGTACACGGGGGGTACTCGGGGTACGCACTCGGCCACCGTAAACACCTCGTCAGTATAACTCTGCTCATATTTCTTATCAAACACGCCTCTCACTTTAGATATTTTCACGAGATCTCCCTGTTTAAAATTTATCTTTAACGTTTCTTGGAAGCTCAGGGGGATCGAGCCGTACAGGTTTTGAAAAACTTGCAGGGTGTTCTCGGACGTCACTTGCATAGGCGTCATTTTTATACTCGTGTGATAACCGTTATTATAGCTTTTAACCAAGTCCTGCAGGACGTCTACGTACCTGCGGGTGTTTTTGGCTGTAAAATGTCTCCACATTCTAGTTTTCAACGTACGGTTAAATCTCTCAATCACCGAGGCCTTCAGATCACTGGCCGTGGTGAAATGTTTAATACCGCGTTTATCCATCAGCGCCCTAGTGACTTCGGATGCCGTTTTGTTCTTTAGCGCTCGCACGTACGCTTTCTTTGAAAACACATCGATGACCGTCAACAGATATTTAAAACCGTCGTTGTGCTTGGTCAAGGCTTGCATGTCACAGAGGTCCACTTGAAATTGGTTCAGAGGTCGCGGTACACAAACCCTATTTCTGGGAAAATGTATTCTGGCAGGTTTATGCAGAGTGTATGCATCTTGCTCAGCTAAAAATTCTCTGACTCGGTCAGGGTTTACTCTTTTCCCCGTCTCATCTTGTAGGGCCCTGCGGAGTCGTTTGACTCCTCCTAAACTATCCGGGTGAGACGGGTCGTAATAAACCTTTTTCATGACACGTTTCTCTGACATGCTGAATCAATAATGAACACAACCGCTCGCTTACCAAAACATTTATTTTAGAACAAACAAAAACACTCGCAAGTTATATGAGCTATACATGCTTCAATCATTACAAGTTATATGAGGTATACCGTAAAATGCGGCATATAAGTCGCAGTCTATTTTTAAGGTCTCAAACAGGGAAAACAAGGTTTTATATTATATTTGTTAATAAAAACGTTATACAAGTTATTCCTACACTGTTTCCCTTTATTTTTAATTTGAAACACATTCAAAACACAATAACCTCTTAAGCAGGGGCCTGTATCACGAAGCAGGATTAATGTCTTAGCGAGGTAACTTCAGGGTTAACCCTGGGTTTTCGGTCTCACGATGCCAGTTCAGTTCTTATTGGGGTAGATCACCATGGTAACTTACTCTGAACGGCTATCCTGCTCCGGAGCAGGGTAAGTTCAGGGTTGAATCTGATCCTATAAAAAGCACCACCCACTGGCCAATCAGCTGTTTGGAAAACAATGACTCCGCTGACAGAAATGCAGCCCAGTCATGACAGGAAGTTTAATTAATTTGATTGATTTTGATTTGAAAGTTTATTTTGAACATTAAAAAAGAAAAGAAAGCAACAACAACAGACAATGAAAAGACTGTTCAAAAAGGAGTGGAAAGAA
>NC_065516.1:5352226-5358652 GCF_006386435.1 Epinephelus moara
CTTTTTTTAATCTTGTAAATTTTATACTGTCTGTTTTTAACATTATGTGTAAATAAACTAATCTAAACTAAAACTAAATTATTCATCCCGTTATGCGTTGCCACGCATGTTTCCTCCTCCTGCAGCTGCCATGGTGTTGGCCTTTTCTGTAATGTTGCTTTTCTCCTCCTCATATTTTAGTAGAATTAATCTCTGAGCCTCACTAGAAATACTTTTTTTTTCCTCACATACGGCGCTCTATGAGGACACTCAGTGACGCTGCGCTTCTCTCATGATTGTGATTGGTCCGCTGCGTGCGCGTTCACGCGTGCGCGTTCACGGTTCTTGATAAAGCAACCCTGGGTTGAGTTACCGAGTTGATATCCAGCGTCGCGATACCAATTATCCTGATTGCCATTGTTAGGGTTAGTCAACCCAGGATAGGTCTGGGTAACCCAGGAAAGGTTGATCTCACTTCGTGATACAGGCCCCAGCTTTGGTTACTTTTCAGATTGCAATTTTCCAAACAACCTCTTCAGGAAATAAAATTATAACAACATCTGAGCCATAAAAATGAGTTTAAATTAACATTAAACTTATTTTTTCTTTTTTTTTCATGCATGTCTCTGTGACAATATGGCGGCTTGTTCACTGGCTGGCTATGATGTCCGTCACAAATCTTTAGCTACGTAGCGCCGTCTTGTGGGTCAAATTACCTATGTCAGCATTTACCTTGGTCTATAAGTCGCACCGGTCTATAACCCGCACCCAACTTTTTAGATGAAAAAAAGGGGAAAAAAGTGCGACTTATACACCGAATTTTACGGTACATGATTCAAACATTACAAGATATGAGGTATACATGCTTCAAACATTACAAGTTATATGAGGTATACATGCTTCAAACATTACAAGTTATATGAGCTATACATGCTTCAAAAACAATCGCAAGATATATGAGGTATACATGCTTCAAAAACAAATCACAAGATATATGAGCTATACATGATTCAAACATTACAAGTGTGGACCGTACCAACACATCCCAGGGTGTATGTACATAGTGGGACCTAACTATATCCAACATGCATTCCAATCGAGTTACTTTAATGTCTCTGTTCAAACCCACATGATTCACAGTCATTTTGTTTTTAATAACCTGATCCAAAACACGGATTAAATGACAAATGACAACGTGTTCCTCTACACGCGTTACAAGTTTAGTCCAGTAGTGACCCATTTTCACTCTATAAGCCAAAACTCAAGAGCTTGGTCCACGATTTCAATCTTTTCCTCGTCCCCTTCGGTCATCGTGTTGTAAATCTTGGCGATCGAATGGTCGATGCGTCTCATCATTTTAAAGTCATGCAGCAGGAAATCACAAGCTCCCCGGATCCGGTACTCGGACACGCAGAGACGGCGAGCGTTAAGAGCTCGTTGGATGGTAGGGATAAAACGACCCGTCCAAAGTCTTTCCATCAGCTGGGAGTGGTGTACCTCGTAAAAATAGTCCGGCGTCTCTTCCAGACATTCGTGCTGACACTGACTCGGATGACTGATTTGCAGATTTCCTTTCTGTACCGGGCCAAAACATACAGCAGCAGTTTACTCACTACAGGCTGTCACCGTATTCAGAAATGCCGCAGACAGCACCGCGTCATTTCATAGTGCATTCCTTTACAAGGAGATCCGGTTCGCACGTCTGCAGCGGGAGCAGGCCGTGAAGAAGAACCATCGTCGTCGGGTGAATCGGGCGTTGTTGGAGTTGACGGAGGAGGACTAGGAGGAAAGCCCTGGGACAGCTGCAGTGGTGGAGAAGATCAGCGACGGCGGTGCAGAAGGCCTGATAAGGCCAGCCTTTGGCGAGGAAGGAGCTGATGAAGGTCGTTTTTAAGTAGTCCGCCCGTCGTAGCTTTTTTAAACGTACTGGTACGGAGGGAGGGGGGAGGGAGGGGTTTTTGAAAAGGAGGAAGAGGCGGAGTCTTCTAAAACAGCGCTTTTTTCACAAGCATAATGTCTCTAGAGCTCTGACTGCTGGCAAAGAGTTCCTTAATATTTTCCACATTTTCCTCCATCATTTCCAACCAGTCTGTGAGAGGAATGCGCAATGACGCCAGGAATACGCCGCATTCAGAACTGAAATACTCCAAGACAAATTCGTCCGGGTGTTTGTCCTTCAGCGACACCTGATGGCTGGCTCGATAGAACCATCTGCCTGAAGCCGAGCTTTTCGTTTCCCACACGATGCTGGCCACAATTTTCTTCTTCTCTGTACCTGGCAGACTTTCAGGCCGTGCAAGGAAAGTTGAAGTAGGTCAAAGGTCACCATCCATCATCTTTAAATTTGACAGAAGCTGAATTATTCTACTCTGTTGGAAGATTTAAAAAGACCAGAAACCATCGAGCTGCTGATCAGTCACAGAGAAGGCCGACTCGCCCCACAAAGGAAAAAGAATGTTGGAGACCTCGTCTTATGGGAAAGCCCGCTGGGGAAAACTGTAGGAGGCGCTCATCCAGATCTCTTTGAGGAAGTGGACATGGCAACACACAAGTCAGAAACACACTTCACTCGCTCCATGAGAACAGTCACCATGAAGTACAAAGAGATTTTCAACACACAAGAAGCTCAGGCTGAAACCAAGAGCACAACTGCTAACAAACAGTTCCTGGAATGGTGGAAATGGGACAGCATTGGAGCAGCCTGTGAGCCAAAATGTGGAGGATGTCGCTGTGGCAACTGTCAACCAGGAGGAAAGGAGATGACACTGATGGAGGAGAAAGAGCTTGAAATCATAAAGCAAGGCCTCACTTATGTAAAAGCAGACACCCACAGTAATGCTCCACACTGGGACACAAAATATCCGTGGATTGAAGACCCAACCTCTCTTCTTAATAACCGAAATGCAGTGGCCCTGATGTCCTCAATCCAATCCGAGCAGTTTTACTCAGATTCAGAAGAGGAGTCTATGCAGCACTTGGTGACATTAAGAAAATGTACAGTTCTGTGTGGCTGGAAGACAGGGAGATGCACCTCCACAGATTCCTCTGGAGAGACAGTCAAGATGAAGAAATCAGTGAGTACGCCATTACCAGAGTCCACATTGGTGATAGACCTGCAGGGTGCATTGCACAGCAGGCTATGCAAGAAACAGCAAGGTTACCAATGTTCACACACTTGGAAGAGGAGCGTAGAGTCCTAGAGGAGGACAGCTACGTGGATGACATCCTCACGTCCCACAATGACCCCAAAAAACTGGAAAAGTGCACAAAAGATGTAGAGGAAATACCGAAAGCTGGCTGGTTTTTCCTGATGCCATGGGTCCGGTCAGGTCAAAGTGGGAGGCAGAGGACAGGAAAACCTAGACTTGAGACAAAAAATGAAGTACTCATACTCCCAAATCAAATGAAGGAGGAGGATAATAAGGCTCTGGGCGTCGGATACCTGGTGGAGGAGGACAAGTTCTATGTAATGGCTTCAATCAACTTCTCAAGAAGGAAGAAAAAAATGAGAATGGGCCTGAACCTCCAAGATGAAGAAATAAGGGAAAAGACTCCAAACCCCCTAACCAGAAGAGAGCTGTTAAGCCAAGTAGCTGGCCTCTATGACCCAATAGGCCTTGTCACGCCCACAAAACAAAAAGGAGCCATACTTGTCCAAAAAGCATTCCAAGAGGCCAGAGATGGAAGCCTTGAGACTCAAGACACTTGGGAGCCTGAGAGAGGAAGCAATTAAGCTGTTTGAGGAGTATGTGCATCTTAGCCAGATCACTTTCCACAGGAGCCTCACACCAACTGGCTGGACTAGAAAACCATGGGGGATAGCATTCTCAGATGGCAGTGACAAGAGCTATGGTGCTGTGGTGTACTTTAGATGGGAGACAGAACAAGGTGTCCAGGTCAGGCTGGTAGAATCTAAAGCAAAACTCACACCACTGGACCAAAAAGGAGAACCAGTTAAGGCCGAAATCTGTGGTGCAGTCTTTGCCACAAGGCTTCAAAGATACATAGAAAAGCACAGCCGCATGGAGATAGAGCGTTGGTTCCATCTACTGGACAGTCAAACCGTGCTTGGAGCCATTCAGCGAGACAGTTATGGATATCAAACCTTGTTTGCAAACAGAGTTGGCGAAATCCAAAAATCTGCAGCTGTTGAGGACCTTAAAGAGAGTTCATTGTGGCAGAATGGGACCCCACTTCCTAAAACTACCACTGGAAGAATGGCCAAAGAAGTCAGCTAAAGAGGTAGCAGCAAATGCAAAGGATGGCATAAACAAGTTGCAGCGAAAAGGCAATGCCCTCTAAAGAAGGAGCAAAATCCAAAGCCAAACAAGCTGTGCTCTCTGTTAGAGAATGTCAAGATGCACTCAGAGATCTTTTTCTTGCAGCCCAGGAGGGTGTAACCTTCCATGACACCACACTCAGCAGACTGGCTGTGTATAAAGAAGAAGAAACAGGACTTTTGGTATGTGGAGGTAGAATTCAGATTTTCAATGAAGAGAAAACCACAGTACCAATTCTTCCATTCGAATCCTGGGTATCCACTCTTCTAGCTCAAGAAGCCCACGAAGCTAACCATGAAGAAATAGCCGGAACACTCGAGGGTGAGAAAGAGAGCCTGGATTGTAAAAGGCCGAAAATTGGCTAAAAAAGTTGACAGCTGTGTGACATGCAGAAAGGCCAGAACAAAAAATTGTCAGCAGATAATGAGTGACCTTCCACCAGAGAGGACAAATGCAGAAAGACCATTTGAGTTTACAACATTGGACCTTTTTGGACCCTATGAAGTGAAAGATGAAGTCAGAAAGAAAGTAAGGCTCAAAGTATGGGGTATCGTCTTTTGCTGTATGGCGTCGAGGGCTATACACACAGAAGTGGTCAGTGACCAGTCAGCGGAAGGATTTCTACTGGCTTACCAGAGATTCACTGCACTGAGGGGACATCCAAGCAAACTCTGGTCAGATCCTGGAAAAAACTTTGCGGGAGCCAAACCTGCCCTCAATGAGCTTTACCAGTTCCTAGACCAAATAAACAAGTCAGAGCTTGAGAATGAGGCTGTCAAAAATAGGACTGAATGGAGCTGGAAAATCCATCCTGCGGACTCACCTCACAGGAATGGAGCTGCTGAAGCAGCCGTTCGTGTTGTGAAAAGAGCCCTGCTTAACTTGGGAGGAGATGGAGTTTTCACATGGGGAGAATTTCAAACATTCCTCTACATGGCAGCTAACCTGGCTAATGAATGACCTATAGATGCCAGGACCCAAAGCCGTGAGGACTGTGTGCAGTACATCAGCCCAAACTCTCTTCTTCTGGGTAGAGCTGGACCTAAAGGAGACTCTGGAGAATTTACATTTGAAGGCTACCCCTACAAAAGACTAAAAGTCATCCAAGCAGAAGTAAACAGATTTTGGAAAAAGTGGAGTCAGTTAGCTGGTCCTAATTTGTTTGTGAGGAGCAAGTGGCACACCAGAGAGCGGAATGTTGCAGTAGGAGATGTGGTTTGGCTGGCTGACCAAAACGCTCTGAGAGGACAGTGTAAAATGGCCAGAGTAATTGATGTCAACACTGACAAGAAAGGAGCTGTAAGGGATGCCAAAGTCAGGACCTTTCCCTCCTACCCTGTCCCAGTCAAGAAGGCGAACAACGGAGGGATGAAGAGACTTTCAGCTAAAATCCCTGCCACAACGCTACACAGGGATGTAAGAAGACTGGTAATCCTCATTCCTGTTGAAGAACAGAAGTAAAAAGGACTTGTGTGACCTCCTTGGGTTAAGTAACCAGGAGCTCAAGTGGGAGGTGTTAAGTCAAAAGTAGCATTTTTGTTTTTTCTCTGAATTGTGTAGTATATTTCTTTTGTAAATATAATATTATTTAATACCAATAGCAGTCATTAACCCATAACCCAAAACATCCAAAATAATTCTTGTAATATACCAGTTGAGGGCAGCGCTGAGCTGAAAGGTCAGGTGGATGATGATCAGGTAAATTGGAGGAGGCTGTGTTTCACTTCTGTTTGGAACAGTTGAGACAAAGAAGTCCATGCTGCAGGGTGACATCGGTGTGGAGGGCTACAGAAACACTATTGGTTATCAACCTATGCTACGCTACTACTACTACAACTGCTACTATTCTGTGACCACAAAACCTGTGAAATAAAAGCAAAGAAGAGCTGAGTTGCCCAAAGCGTCCTGTGTGTCCACCTTCAAGCCGTTTTCAAGTTTAGGCAGAAACCGATGTCAAAAGCCCAAATAACTTGACAATGATTGAAGACTTTTTTAAGGCGTAAAAAGTCCTTCTTCCCTTCAATCAATCAATCAATTTTATTTATAAAGCCCAATATCACAAATCACAATTTGCCTCACAGGGCTTTACAGCATACGACATCCCTCTGTCCTTATGACCCTCGCAGCGGATAAGGAAAAACTCCCCAAAAAAAACCCTTTAACGGGG
>NC_065516.1:5359859-5363522 GCF_006386435.1 Epinephelus moara
CCGAGCACAGAACCTTGCGGAACTCCATAACAAACTTTGGTACGTAAGGATGATTCATTATGAACATCAACAAACTGAAAACGATCAGATAAGTAAGATTTAAACCAGCTCAGTGCAGAACCTTTTAGGCCAATTAAGTGATCCAGTCTCTGCAGTAGAATTTGATGGTCAATTGTGTCAAACGCCGCACTAAGAGATCATTAATGGCCAGATTAAAATTTCCTGTAGAGTTAATTCTGAGTCCAAATATGTGCTGTTGTGTGTGTGTTCAATGTCAGTGACACCTGGGTCCTTTCTGGAAGACCATAATTCTAGTCTCTTCTAGATTAACTGTCAGGGCCCAGGTCTGACAGAAGTTTTGCAGATGATCTAGTTGCTGTTGTAATGCCTCCTTAGATGGAGCTAACAATATTAGATCATCTGCAAAAAGTAGGCATTTCATTTCTGTGTCAGAGAGGGTGAGGCCAGGGATATCAGATTGTTCAAGTGATTTTGCCAATTCATCAATATAAAATGTTAAACAGGGTGGGGCTGAGACTGCAGCCCTGTTTCACCCCTCTACTTTGGGGGAAGAAATCCGTTTCCATGTTGTCGATTTTCACAGCACATTTATTATTTGTGTACATTGTTTTAATTATGTCATAGATTTTCCCCCCTATACCTTTTTCAATTAATTTTAGGAACAAACCACTCTGCCAAATTGAGTCAAATGCTTTTTTGAAATCTACAAAACAAGAGAAAATTTTGTTCTTGTTTTGATGAACATGTTTGTTAATGAGAGTGTGAAGGGTATAGATATGGTCTGTAATTCGGTGTTGTGGTGTAAATCCAATCTGACTCTTGCTCAGGACATTATGTTCAGTTCAGTTCAGTTCATTTATTGGTCTCCTTAGAGAAATTTGACTTGGAGCTAGGGGTCTGCATACACTGAGGAAGTCTTGCAGTCGGCTGTTTAGGATGCTGCAGAATAACTTCCCCAGGTTGCTGCTGACACATATGCCTCTGTAATTATTTGGCTCAAATTTATTTCCATTTTTAAAGATTGGTTTATAATTCCCTTGCTCCAGATGTCAGGGAAATGCCCAATGCTGAGGACAAGGTTGAATAATTTCAAAATGACAATGTTGAATTTCTTGCTGTTAAATTTCAGCATTTCATTTAAAATGCCATCGGGACCACTGGCCTTCCTTGATTGTAGGGCCTGGATTTTAGCTAGTAGCTAGTATCTAAAGGGTTCTGGTTGTCTTTAACGACTGATTCTAGAGTTTGTAATTTGTTGAGGAGCTCATTTTGGGCCGAATTCAGTGTAATAGTACTATACAGGTTTTCAAAGTGTTGTTTCCACATTTCACCATTTTGAATAGCCAATTCTTCTTTGTGTGGTTTGCTGAATGTTTGCCCTTTTTTTCTAGAAATTATTTGAGTCAATGGACTCGGGGTTGTCAGGTTGTCTGTGTTTTTGATTTGATAAACTTCTGAGTGTTTTTCTCAAATGTCTGCAGTCTGTATCAAACCACTTTTCATTGGCTGATTTTTTTGATTTGTGATGTTGATACTTTTTCAGATTGGATAAATCTGCTGCATTGTCAAAGATGTTGTCAATATCCCGTACAGTTTGATTCAGGCCATCATTACTGTGGGAATATGAAGTGGAGATAAAATGGTCTAATTGAAATTGAATTGTTTGATGTGTGATTGCTTTCTGGTAGTCGTCTTTGCTATTGTTTGTCCATCTATAAGGTTGTTTTGTATAGTTCAGTTTACTGGGCTCTGCTGCGTCAGGGTCTGTCACTGTCTTTCTAATTTTATTATTATTTTTTTTTTAAATTTTATATACTTTATTAATCCCCGAGGGGAAATTCAATTTTTCACTCTGTCAATTACACACAGGTCCGAACACACACATGCACAAACTGGAACTATACATGCACTAAGTGGAGAGATGTCAGAGTGGGCTGCCCATGACAGGCGCTCTGAGCAGTTGGGGGGTTCGGTGCCTTGCTCAGGGGCACCTCGGCAGTGCCCGGGAGGTGAACTGGCACCTCTCCAGCTACCAGTCCACGCTCCATATTTTTTTGGAGCGTGGACTGGTAGCTGGAGGTAGAGCGTAATTTTACTATGGTCAGATAAGGGTGTGAGGGGGCTGACTGTAAATGTTCTCAGACAGAAGGGGTCTAGGTTTGTTATGCTGTAGTCTACTGTGCTATTGCCAAGAGGAGAGCTGTGTGTGTAATGACCAAAGGAGTCCCCTCGAAGCCGACCGTTAACCATGTACAGACCCAATGCTCGACAGAGCTGCAGTAGTTGGTGCCCGCTTTTGTTGACAGTTTTGTCAAAGTTGTTTCTGTGGGGATGTGAAGGATATGAAGAGAGAGGAAGGCTGATTTGGCCAGGTATATGTCTGTCTCCCTGTGGATTAATAGAATCTGGTTCTACACCTGTTCTGGCATTAAGGTCTCCACAGATCAGTATGCTTCCCTGGGCCTTGTAGTGACTGATCTCATCTTCAAGAATGGAGAAAGTATTTTCATTATAATAAGGGGATTCTGATGGGGGGATATATACTGCACACATGAATATATCTTTATCTGTGGCAACAATTTCTCTTTTTATTTTGAGCCAAATTAAAAATTCACCTTTTTTATGAATTCAATTGAGTGCACAAGGTTTGCCTTGTACCAAATCAGCATTCCACCTGAATCCCTGCCCTGGCTTATTCCTTTCTGTTTGGTGGATGGGAACACCAACTATCTGTAGCCTGCGGGACGACCAGTGGAAATGTCTCCTCTGCACCAAGTCTCTTGTAAAACAAATATATCTGCATCTCCTAACTCTGTGGTGAAGGCTGGGGTCTTGCTTTTAAGGCCAATAGCAGAGGACCTCAGACCCTGTATATTCAAACATGAAATAACAAATGATTTAGATTCCATTTAACTTAGATAACAACAACAATAAAATAAAACTCAAACTAGTGCTCAATATTCAGTGTTAAAATGAGATAAACTCCCAAATCCTTTGTCAATAAATAAATGAAATTAAAATTAAATTAATTTAAGAATACATTAATCATATGGGTGTCAATCTGCTATATGTAATAATTTACACTTTTAATCAACATAAAAATACTTTTTTTGTTTTGTTTTTCCTTCTCACTGTGTAAAATTTAAAATAAAAAAAGCAATAAGCTCTGTGAGTTGTCTACTCTGGTACCTGACCTATTAGATGAGAGCAGAGCAGGCTGAGCATCTGTTGGATGTCTCTTAGCTCGTTGTGTGGGGGTTTGTGGGTGGGGTCAGGGACTGCGGTGGTGGTGGTAACAGTTGGGCCTGTAGCTCTCATTGTTGCCTGAGCATAGGTCAGTGCGCCAGGTTGTAGATCCTGTCGCTGGGGTTGGGATGAGGGTAGGAGAGGCTCTCTGGGGGGGGGGGGGGGTAAGCAACACTGGTGGGGTCTCGGTGGGGCATGGTGTGGAGGTGGATGAGGATGATCTCCATGGCGGTTGTCTGGGTGATGGTCCAGTGGGGCGCCTTGTTGGTCCAGTGGGGTGCCTTGTTGGTCCATGGGGGCTGTGGGCCAAGCTGCTCCTTCTGCAGGGTGTGGATTGGTCTCTGTTGAGAGCGACGTCTTTCAGTGTCCGGGCGAAGATGGGGAATGTGTGTTTAA
>NC_065516.1:5364229-5367292 GCF_006386435.1 Epinephelus moara
GGCAGCTGGAAGTAGGGGTGGTGTCTGTGTCTGGCAGGGTATGGGTGTTGACAGTGGGGGCAGACTTCTCCTGTTGGGCCCTCTTCTTTATAAGAATGAAGTCAATCTCAAACTGCTTGAGGTTTTCTTGCACCATGATAGTCCCGTTCTTATATATATTTACTGTCATCATGACACTGTCTGGGTCTTCTCCTTCTTTGATTTTTAGTTTCCAGCCATTACAGATCCCCTCTTTCTTTACATGAGGATAGTGGGCATTTATGGCAGCGTGCCATGCTAGTGGTTGGTCTGTGATTAAGATCAGATTGCTGACATCTCCACTCTTGGATAGGTCAGAAAAGGGTGTCTCTGGTCTTTCTTTCAAGAGTTTCTGCTTGTATGTCTTCCTGGCACTCTCATTTGTAACATCTTGTGGATATAAAGGTGTGTTCACACCGGACTTTTTATTTTTTTCGCTGTCGCTCGGTTTGCCCCTTTGATATCGCTTCAACGCTCAGTTGCAATCGCTCGTCAATGTTGCAGAAATCAACAGACTCGCTTCTTCGCTTTGATGACGTCATTGAAGTGATCAGGGAATTTCAGGGGGGGGGTTCTTGACTGTCATGACATGTCAGCTTCATTAAAAGTATAGCTGCAAATTAAAAGCAACAATAGATGTAAAAACACACAGAGACAATACATCTGTGATCAGTTCCCTAATTTAATTTTAACAATTTTTTCAATCTTCTCCAATTTCTCGTTTTATTTTATGGAAGTGATCAATGTAAGTGCACTTGTCCTAGAGCCACCACAACGGTTTTTATAATGCAAATAACTCTGTTTAGATAAAACCTACAAGCTTTTCTTCCTATGACTTTTACTAAAAATGCGTCTTGTATGTTATCTGAAGCCTTTAAGTTACAAAAATGAAACACACTACACTTTTGAGCATTTATATCACCGACCGCGGCAGACCGCTGCTGAAAGTTATACATTTTGGTAGGCTATATAAATAACTCTGGAATTGATCACAGATGCATTGTGTCTGTGTGTTCTTACATCTATTAGGTCTAGCTTTTAATTTGCAGCTATACTACTTTTAATGAAGCTGACATGTCATGACAGTCAAGCACCCCAACCAGCAGCCAATCAGCATTGAGCTGCAAGCGACAGGACCCAGCGAAATACCGCTACAGATGAGATTTCTCATCTCAAGCGACGAGCGAAAAATCTCTCTGTCACTCTGTCGCTGTCGCTTGGAGCCCGAGCGATTTTTCTCCCGGGCGAATATACGCTCAATCGCCCGTTTGCATTGACTTTCTATGTAAACTCGTCGCTAGCGAAAAAAAAAAAACAGTTCCTGTGTGAACACACCTTAACAGTGGAATAGCCTCTGGACAGACTGTGGTTGAAGCCATGGGGTTCTACTGCTGCACTGCTGCTGTAACTGCTCCTTGGTAACCGTTGCTAGGGCTTTGTTTGTTGGTAGCTAGCTGTTAGCTTTAACACCAATCTAGGTTTAGTTTATTTATTATTCAGCATTTATAATAGTTAAAGTTTTTGTAAATCCTTTTGTAGGTTATGTTGTCTCTCTGATGATCTCACTCACTTGCATCTTTGGCTGCATTCCTCTTCTTATCTTGGTGTCAGTTAACCAGCAGGACAGCTAGATTAACTGTCAGTTGGTTAAAGTTTTTTTGCTAGGCTTTTCAGTTGAGCAGTATTTTCCCAGGTTTCTTGCTGTTTTCTTGCCTCCACCGAGGTAATTTCTCCAAATAACTGTTTCCTCTTCTTTCTTCTTCCAATTCTTTCAAAAAAGTAAGAGTAGGGGAGATCCGGGTCAATTGTAGCACTTTTTGTTTTTCCACCATTCTACATAAAAAAATTACAACTCATATTGCCAATATTTGTATGCAAGCAACCTACATGTGTCCTCCGTCAATACAAACAGCAACGAAGTTCCACGGATTAATATATCGAGCGTGATCAGGCTGAAAGTGGAAGGTGAGAGTGATACATTCGCCCCGCACACGAGGGACAATTGTAGCGCTCGAGCGGGTCACTTGTAGTGGTCGTCGAAAACGGCAAAAAACGGTAAGTTAACACATTTTTCTGGCATATACTTCTCAGTTTTACTTTTATTGCTGTTTTAACTTATACTAGGATGCCCATTAACATCAGGCAAAGGGACTGTCAGTACAAAGTAGCCTTTCAGCAAACGGGTACGTTCACATTCGTCACCTGTTGTCAAACGTTTGTTAAATGAGAGAATCAAGTATTGAATCACAGTAACTTGAGGGCATCATGTCAGTGGAGAGAGGCCGGGCGGATAAACTATTTCTTTAGGCTTTAAATCTGTCTAAACGGGCTGTGGTGTGTTTGATACATATGTGCCGAATACAAGAGCAGGCCCGGACACGGGAGAACCGGGGAGTTCCCCGGTGGCCTGGCCCGCAAGTGGTCTGCTCTGGCCTGCCTGTCTTGTTTTTTTTTTTTCTTTTACTTCTCAGTTTTACTTTTATTGCTGTTTTAACTTATACTAGGATGCCCATTAACATCAGGCAAAGGGACTGTCAGTACAAAGTAGCCTTTCAGCAAACGGGTACGTTCACATTCGTCACCTGTTGTCAAACGTTTGTTAAATGTGACGGACCTGAAGATGATGCAGAGCATATAATGATTTTTAATCACATTTTTAACCACACATTAACCATATTTGTATAGTCCCTTTTCAAAAATAAAGAATGAAAGATTCATTTGTTAGCCTAGTAAACTTTTATTCAGTAACAGGCCGATCTTAATAAAACAAAGATCATTAAACATAACAAGACAATGCACATTTACTGTGACAGGTGCATTGGAGTGAAGTGCCACATGAAAATGATTAGCCTAAATCATTGTAATAAAGAGTAGGCTTAATAAAACAGTATAATACATTTTTTTTTTTTTAAATATCAGCTACACGGTGCATTTATTTGTAACAAGCCTACTTTAAACAACATAAAATAACTCATTAAGTGGCAAACAGACATTTTGAACTGCAGAACATCCTGAACTTGCCTGTGCTCTTACTAAAGTGTCTTA
>NC_065516.1:5367792-5380785 GCF_006386435.1 Epinephelus moara
GGCACGTTCCAGGCACTGAGTCATGAATGACATTGTAGAATTAGTTAATCTGTGATGGATATAATTGTGAAAGACAGCTCAAATTACATTTAGCTATTTACGACTGGGAACTGTGATTACCAGAACTGAGCGGTGTGTCATTACCACTGAACTGCAGTCAGGCTGAAAACGTGACAATTATTAAACAGCACGAGGGTTGAGAAAACTGCCCAGCGTGCCGCCAGGATGGAGCTGCTGTCGGAAGGACCTCTTCAATCAGTGGCGTAGATGGATTGTCAAATTCTTGAGTTTATTGCTGACGCTGACCAAAATATTCTGACTTTACCTTTTTATTACTGTATCTATGCGCCGTTTATGCCTTCTTAAATATATTAATTGTAGTGCGTGCATTTGCTACATTCCTGTTTGCATACGTTTTGGTCATTAACTGGGGCTGACTGATTTGAAGTAAGAATGATTTATGTAGTATTTCCCCCTTTTTTTGCGATGTTGTTAGAATTTCTTTCATTATTGTTTACATGATTGCCTATTTCTTAATGTGCACATTAATCAACCATTGTGGAGGGAGCCCAGGACATGCCAATGGCTGCTTCTGTATTACTGTGCATATGATAAATAACAACACTGCAGGCAGATGGAGGTAGGATGACACTGCAATAGTGGTTGCGAGTCTTTTCTTTGGGTAATATGAAGTCAAGCAAAGAGAGCTCCGATGCCGCGTGAGATATACAGGCCCAGCTGCGAGGGGAATATGGGAGTAAAACAGGAAGTGTTAGAAATAAGAGGACATGAAATGAAAGTGAATTTCTTTTATTTTTTTTAAATGACTTGTCGAAGCCTGTCTAGAAAAGGCAAGGCAAATTTATTTATAACACGTTTCAGCCCCATTGTGATAACCAGGGGGGGTGTAGAGGACCAGGACACATACCCAGAGCTGAGCAATGAACACAGGTTTATTTGGTGGGGGAAAGGTAGGTTGGAAGCGAGGGAGGGGATCCAGGCTGCAAGGAAGTGGAGGGGCCCGGGGAAGGCAGAGGAGCAGAGGCATGGGGGGAATGATGATGGCAGGTGGAGGGTAGCGGTGAGGGGAGCCGGGGCTGGAGCAGGAGCTGCAACACCGGCTTGTTGGCTGGAGCGGCTGAGCAGGAGCTGGATGATTCCTGGGACACGAGAAAACACAAGGTAAGCATGAGGAAGCATGAGGAATACACACTGAAATCTACACAAACTGGAAGTCAGCCTGACGTGAGTTACTGCATGGTGAACTGTAACGATCTGGCGGAGAATGACTGGAGAGCCGTAGTATTAGAGCTGAGTGGTGATGAGGTGATGAGCTCCAGGTGTGCATCCTGCAGCCGCTGCCTGTGCCAGGGACCCGCACCTAGGAGAGATTGAGGCCCAATTCCAATCCGATCCCTTACAGACTCACTGACTTAGAGGCGCGTTCATGTGAAGTGCGTGAGTGTGTGAGGGCTGTCCCATTGTCAAATCGTCAAATCAGTGAGTCAGTGAGTGAGCCCTTTATGCCCCCTTACCGTAGGTCAGCATCTATGCGGACTTACGGTAAGGAAATTACCCACAGTTCATAGCGTTGTGACGTCCAATACAGGGGTTGCCCTCGGAACACTGGAAGTGTTAAAAAAAAAAAAAACATAATCAAATAAACATGGTAGGCAGATCTGCAAACAGTAACGATAAAGATAGATATCACTGTATAACTTACAGCACTTTTGATTCTAGTTTAGAAAAAACATGCATATGGTAAAAACACAGTAAATTCATTATTTTAAACTTAGGCTACCTCTTGCCCATTTTGCAATGCAAGTGCTTGGATAAGGATTGACTGATCAGGGAGTCTATACCTCACACGCCTTGTGTGTGCTGACAATAACCGATAAATGATCACGCCCAGAGCTGCCAGTGTCAACAACATTTTGTAGAGAGGGGGATAAGTGCTCTCCCATTCCTATTTATAGCATCTGGAGCTCTTTCAGACTGTCACACTCAATCACTTACAGCTGACGTCAGTTAAGTCAGTGAGGGTTCAGGGCTTCGTCAGTTAAGTCAGTGAGGGTTCAGGGCTTGAGTCTTTAGGGGCCGGATTGGAATTGGGCCTGAGACACACAAGGGAGGGAGTGGAAAAACAGACTCTACAGGCGTGGATATGACACCCAAAGGCAACTTAAAGTGCTTTGCAGATTAGTCAGACAAGTACATTGTAGCCCAATCACCGCAATCCAAGAATGGTTAAATAATTAGTAATATTGATTCATTTAGAAGTTGATCTATGAATGCGGGCATCCAGCACACAGCATCCCTCTGTCCTTGACTCACTTGAATGAGATCTCTGTTCATTCTGCTTTAACTATATACGAATTATCAATTATTGCCCATGTTATATTATTTATTCATACATTTATCTTTAATCCTTATTTTATTTTCTATATACATATATACTTTTTCCCCCCATTTAAAACATTAATTTAATAACTTATTCGTAGAGACTAGCTGTAAGATATAAAATATTAGCAGATTAAAAGAACTGCCACCTGATGAACGGCTGATGTGAGAGCACGTGCATACACATGGATGCAAAATACACTCAGGGCCGAATTCACAAAAGGATTGCGTGGCTTTTGCGGCCGCTAAACCGGTAAAAATGGAGCAAACAGATACCGTCTAATTCACAAAGCACGCGCAGAGGGTGAAATGCTCCACTAACTGCGCTGCCAAGCAGATTGCATCTCGGTGCTCCGGTGTTATTTGCACGTATTTAAATGTGGTAATATGCATATATTTGGCAAAAAATTACCCCTTTCTATGCAAATGAGCCTCACTGATAAATAACGTCTAATTCACTAACACCAGCACTAATAGCCACACGCAGTTTGACTGAAGTAAATAACGTCTTTAGAAAGCTGGTGCAAACTGGGCACTCCTCTGTGGAGGCCTCTCGCCCAGACTTTCCAGTGATCGTGGCAGCAGTGATCGTCTGTTAAATCAGTCTGTAAATAATATTTTGACGTTATTATTACAATCATTATTACTTTAATGGCATCCGAAGATACTGATGCGTTGAACAGGTGACAGTCTGTGGTCGTTCTCAAAATGCACTTCTGTCACGCACTTCAGCGCAACTTTCAATAATTTATTTTACGAAACGGGGGAAACAAACGTGAACAAAAACGGTTCCATAATTCATATTAAATTCAAAAGATAACAAAAAACAGCTACAAGTGAGAGGGAATAGTGATAAAGTGGTCAAACCTGGTCAAATCCACAGCCTCAACCCATCCAACACTGTTAGACTGACTCACCAGCAGACATCACTACATGAGGGTATACAGTATTCAGTACTTTGCCAAACACTTACCATGCCATGCCATGTGGCTAATTCCAATCAGGGGCAAATCAGGGACAAACTGCACTCAGCTGCCAAACCTATCCTTTGTGAATAGGACGTTAAGACACAGCAAACTGTGGGGGCAAGTGAAGTGCAATTCAAGGTGCTATCAGTGGCCGCAGTTCATTCTTTGTGAATTAGGCCCTCAGTTTCCTAAAAGTAGAGGAAGTGAGTTAGTATGTAAATGAGTGCGTTTTTAATTGTTTGTGCTAGATAATAGTATATTCTATGGCCGTCACCTATAAAACCCCCACCGAAGAAATTGCTGAGGGGCTTTTAATTTGAAATGATACAGGAAGTGTGGTAAAATAACGGCATGATGCGCATGTGAATTTATTTATTTTTATGAATGAAGACGAAGAGAGCAACTTGCTTTGCTTGAAATGACCAAATACCATTGTGAAGCCCAATGACTACTGAAAATCAAGGCCTGTCGCTATTACAGTATTACGGTAATTGTTTTCCCATTGAAATGAGGGGCGACAGGTGAATGAAATAAATCCCTTTCCAATAATGTTGCAGTGAAATATTTGTCTGCAGCACTGAATGGATTATTAGACAGATCACACGGAGACACACTTCACTTAAACAGTGAGAGCAGCTGATGATCGGACGGCTTGAACCGCTGGCTCTCCAGGGACTGAAGCAAGGTGTGCATGGAAAGCTTGGCTGGAGTAGCCGGCTACTGCGCGTGGCGTGCAAAGTGTTCCGAAGAAACAGATCATGTTACGCGTAGTATTGGGTCAAGAAGGATAGTCCGCACACTTGATGCTCCTAGTTCACATGCATTTATTTAGCACATCCCAAAAATACTGTGTGTAACGTTTCGAGCCAAAGGCTCTTCTTCAGACATGAGACATACATCTAGGACGCCATTTTTAAAGGGACGCCAGTGGGGTCACATGATGGGTCACATGATCCAAGAAAACTGAAAAACAGTGAAAAATATTCAGTGACAATGCATGATACATATACAAAAATACATATATAAAAATATATGCAACAATCTCTATACCAGACCAAGAAATGAACACCATCAGGCCATGCTCGATAGAGGCGCCTCTATATAAAATTTAGCAAGATTGCTAATTTAAATCTTAATAGATAGGACCACTCCTTTCAATATTAAACAGCAAAAAACATCCAGACGCATTCAAATATTCAACATTCAAAGATCCAAAAAACATTCAAATAATTCAATATTTTTTCAATTTTTCATGTTTTCATGTTTAGTTGACATGGCTACACATTAATGGCAACACAGTAAATGTCAAGAAGCATTATAGGCAAGCACAACAAGAAACAACATGCAAACTAGTCCATGAGGCATGGGGCAAGAGTTCAAAGAAAGGGTTTTATGCTGAAGTCCTCATTTAGACCCTTTGGTGCTAGGGTGTCGAGTGTGTATATCCAGTATAACTCTTTCCTCAAAAGTAGAGAGTCCACATCCCCTCCCCTGCGAGGGACTTTTATAGATTCAATTCCAATGTATTTCAAAGAGGATACACTGTGGCAAGCTAGTGTAAAGTGGACCGCAACAGGACTGGATGGGTCATTGTTTCGGATTTCACATCTGTGTTCAGTGATCTTGGTTGTTAAAGGTCTTGTTGTTTTGCCAATGTAGGCTAGGCCACAGGGGCACTGTAACATATAAATGACATTTTTTGTTTTGCAGGAGATGATGCTGTTGATGTTAAATCTCTTTCCAGAGTGAGGGTGGTTGAAAGTATGTGTTTTGTATGTGGAATTACATTTTTGACAGTTTCCACATCTATAATTCCCCGGTCTGATTTGAGACAGAAAGTGTGAGGCGACAGGAGGAGGTCGGTCTGCTCTCACCAGCATGTTACGGAGGTTGGGGGGTCTTTTATAGATCACACGTGGGACGTTGTTGAAACATTCTTTTAAAGAAGGGTCAGAATTGAGGATGTGCCAGTGGCGTTTGATGATTCCTTCGATTTCCCTTCCCACCAGTGAGTATTGAATGCAGCATGATATTTTTGTTTCAGATGTTTTGTTTTTTCGTGTATTCAGGCATTCATTTTGGGAAGTCCTGTGAAATCTTGTCGCTGCATTGGTGATCCATTCTTCCGTGTACCCCCTCTGTCTGAAGCAGTCCTGTAAGATAACTGATTGCTCCTGGAAATCCACCTCATCACTACAGATTCGTCTGATGCGATTAAATTGTGAAATAGGAAGATTCTTCTTTGGAGAGGTGGGGTAGTAGGATTTACCATGCAGTAAAGAATTTCTATCTGTGCTTTTACGATATAGGTTAGTTTTCAACACATCCCCTTCCCTCTCCACCAAAATGTCTAAGAAGTTCTTTTTTTTTTTAGGATCCATCTCCATAGAGAATTTCAAATGTTTGTTTTTATTGTTCATAAACCCATGAAAATCCCTCAGTTGTGTCTCTGTGCCAGTCCAAATGAAAAAGATATCATCCAAGTATCGTCGCCAGTGGGATATGTGGTGTAAGAAGGGATTTTGTTCAGAGTTAAAAATCACCTCATTTTCCAAATGTCCCACGTACAGAGAGGCGAAACTCGTTGACATTCTTGACCCCATTGCCACCCCAGACACCTGCAGGAAGAAGTCAGCACCAAACAAAAAATAGTTAGAAGTGAGTACACATTCTATTAAAACCAAAACACTCTGTGTACTAGGACTGGGTACAGTTCTTTTTTCCAGGAAGAACTCTGCCGCTTGGAGTCCCCCTTCGAAAGGTACGTTTGTGTACAATGATTCAGTGTCCATAGTTACCAGATATTGTTGCTGATTTTGCTTTTGAATTGATTGAACTTTTTAAAAAATCAACAGAATCTCTTGTGTAGGATGGAAGAGATGTCACTAGATGTTGCAGTGAGTGATCAACAAACGCTGAGATTTTTTCTGTCAGAGATCCTATGGCTGCTACTATGGGTCTCCCTGGAGGTGTATAAGATTTATGGATCTTAGGTAAGGTGTAGAACACTGGGATGATGGGAAAATCCACCTTCATAAATGCGTGTTCTGATTTGCTTATGTCCCCCATCTGTACACGTCACTGAGATCGAGACTGAAGATGGAAACAGAGAATGAAGTTGCGCGTTGACAATATTGACTACAGGCGAAGATCGCCTCAACTGGAGGAAGTGATGAATGAGAGATGATTCCGCTTCTGTAGAGGAATCGCGATTCGGCTAGTTATAATCAACAGGAGACTGAAAACAAGGTAAGGTAAGTGATTGCCAGTGTGAAGATTCTGCCTAAAATGATAGTTTAGACCATAGTTTTTGTTCTGCACATGCTCACACCAAAAAACCCAGTTAGAAACCAGATTAACTGTCTACATGCTCAGAAATCTACCTGTAAGAGAGAGTGAATGTGGACACACTTCCTGTTTCTCTTCCTCCCCTCTTTTTCTGTCGTCCTCCTCCTCCTTCTCTTTCTCATCTGTCTCCATTTTTTTCCTCTTCTACTCGCATGTGTCTATTTCGCTCCACAGTCATACTATAGCTCAGCTGCCCTGCCAGTCTGTCAGCTGCTTATATAACAGCTTTATGTAACAGTCTATAAGATGAGCCAGTGGCCTTGCGAGAGAGAGAGAGAGAGAGAGAGAGAGAGAGAGAGAGAGAGAGAGAGAGAGAGAGAGAGAGAGAGAGAAGTTTCCTTTTCTCTTTGTGGTGAGTATTTCATGCAAACTTCTGAAATGCTGCAATAAAAAAAAGGCTTCCTGAATGCAGTCTTAATCAAATTCATATGGTTTTTTTTCAACTCAATCAATTTATTTGTCACATGAAATCATGAAAATATTTTTATTAAAAATTTAGCAGTTGTCAGTTTGGTCAGTTTGTAGTAGCAATAATAATAAAAATTAAAGCTGCAAGCAGCATTGGGTGGGACCTTGGACTCGCGCCGTTTCTGCCTCCAGCTCACGTAGACAGTTAAAGACAAAAGTTGTAGACGATTTTAGACCCCTCTCCACTCTAGCTCACAGCTGACAATTTCTCCACATTTGCTCATGTTACTTTCAGAGGCACATGCTCACTTCCTGTTGGATTTAGGTCAGGAATGTCAGTGCGTGATTTGTAGGTCTCGATGAGACGAACAAGCCAGTTTTAGTTTGATCTTTATACGACATTCCTACAGGCCACAGTGGCCATTTTAGTGTGCCTAGGTGGTGCTAGAGAGCCCATTTTGGCACTTGTGGGGTTAATATTTTCATTTTATCAAATTTTTCGCCAGTCCTGACATGCGTGCCAATTTTGGTGAGTTTTTGAGCATGTTTAGGGGGTCAAATTGGGGTTCAAAGAGACGGCAGCATGGACTGAAAGTGCGTGGTGATCTGTCGAGCCCTCTTTTGATTTAAATAATCTAAAATGTGGATTTGGAGTTAAGATCCTCAAACACAGATAAAGTTGTTAAACGGCAAGTAATGGACTGATGTAGAGAGCACCAAGTCAAGTGTTTTGTATGTCAAATAAGAAAAGTCTACATGTGAGGGAAAAAGTGCCTTCCCAAATGGCCTCCGGTAATGCAGAATGGATTGCATCCATGCGGGATATTATCCGTGAGGAAATGTCCTCAGTATTGGATGCACAGTTAAAGCCACTCACTGACTTAATGTCAAGTCTCAAAACAAAGATGCAAAAATGTGAGTCGACTATTGGATCACTGGAGTTATTTGCTTCCAAGGCAACCGACCAGCTTTCCCACCTCGAGTTCAAGTTGGAAAAATCACAAGAGAGATGGGAGAAGGAAAACCAAGATTTGCGCTGTAAGGTGGACCAGCTGGAAAATCAGTTGCGTAAGTGCAACATTAGAGTCTTCGGGTTCGAGAACAATTTGGAGGCTGGTAATCCCACCAGATTTTTGAACGATGTTCTGTATGAAATAATAGGGAGGGAGAAACTGGGCCCCACACCACCAGTGGTTGTTGCGCATCGCACGGGAAAACCGCACAGTCTGCCCTGCTGTATGATTGCGAAGCTGTACAGCTCAGAACTGAAAATGCTGGTCACCAGGACAGCGGCGTCTAAAACACTGAGGTACAAGGAGAAGTAGATCAGCATACATCCTGATATCAGCGCCGAGTTGAGGAGACAACGGGATGCTTACAAGGATTTGAGAGCCGAACTCCACAAATTGGACATCAGAAATGGTATTAGGCACCCTGCAACGCTGATCCTGACTTTTCAAAACTCTACCCATACCTTCTCTTCACTTAAAAATGCTCAGGACATTTATGAGAAGAGTATCAAACCTAGCGCAAATGGACTTCCTCCTGAATAGAAGCAAGCTGTGAGTAATGGACGTGCTGGTATCTTGCGTGGCCACGGACTATCGGTGATTATAATTTAACGCTCATGCTAGATGTGATAAGTAATGACTTCATTGAGGTATAGCCACTTGACATTGCCAGTCGTTACTTATTAATTTTTGAAAAGCTCTTGGCCGAATAGTTGCTCCCAGTATTTTTTTTTCCCTTCTCTTTTCTTTGTGTGTGTGTGTGTACAATTATTGTGCGCGTGTGTGTGTATGCGCTTATTTTTGCGGACTAGCTGTGGAGTGTGTTATTTTGTGGGGTTTGCAATTTCTGTTAGTTCTTTACATATATACATATATATATATATATATATATATATATACACTGTATGTATATATATATATATTTTTTTTTTAACTCCTATATTGTGTGTATGTGTGTGGGTCTGAGATCCGCAATCCTAAACAAATTTAAATGTTTGAGAGGGCTCTGGGTCACTGTCTATCGCCGTTATGCTGCAGCCCTGCAGGTTAACTGTGGGGAAGGGTCGGATGAGGGTGGGAAGTATGGGGTGGGTAGTGAGGTTGCTAGGAGGGAGAGATCACGGTGAAAAGGGTGGTGTTGCTGGTTTCCATGTGGTGGGGTTCCGCAACGTTCTTCTGTCTGTTTTACGCTGACGTATGGCCTCCTTAATGAATTACTTTCTTATTAAGTTGCATGGATAACTTGAACATTTTTAGTTGCAACCTGAAAGGCCTTAATAACCCTAATAAAAGGGCTGCCTGCCTAGATCTAATATCCAGGCACGATGTACACACAGCAATGTTTCAGGAAACTCATTTGACTCAAAAAGATGTGTTAAGATTGGAAAATCGTTTTTATAAAGTAGCAGTTTCCTCCTCTGCATCAAATAAAACGGACGGAGTTGTGATAATGGTTCACAGAAAAATTAATTTATGTATAATTGATAGTGGAGGGGATCATGAAGGAAGAGTAGCTTTTATTAAGTGCTCTTACAATGGACATAAAATTGCATTTGTAAATATTTATTTGACGATGATTTTTTCAAATATCTGAATACCACTATAGCACATCTGTCTGATTTTGAAATAGTTATTGGGTCAGATATGAACACTATTCTCAATCCTCAACTGGACAAGTCTTATGCAATTGACACAAATCCTCGAGCAACTAAGGCATTACATCATTTGCTTTCTAATTTTGATTTAAAGGATATGGTAATCTAGTGACCACTCAAAGCGGGTTTTACACTACGAGTCACGTTCACCCATTCACACACACATTCATGCACTGGTGGCCGAGGCTACCATACAAGGTGCCACCTGCTACTCAGTTTTAACACACTCACACACCGATGGAACAGCCATCGGGAGCAATTTGGGGTTCAGCTTCGACATGCAGCCTGGAGGAGCCTGGGATCGAACCGCTGATCTTTTGATTGGTGGACGACCCGCTCTACCTCTGAGCCACAGCCACTGATGATCTTTTAATTCAACTTCTAAAGATTATACTTTCTTCTCTAGCAGGCACAAATCATATTCTAGGATTGATTTCATATTTACATCTTCATCACTTGTCCCCTCTTTTGTGGATATAAAAATTGTTAATATGAGTATAACAGATCATCATGCGTACACCTGGTCACTGAATATTTTGGGTCTTCCAAAAAGGGCTAATAGGTGGCATTTTAACATCTCCCTATTACAAAATGAAGGGTTCTGCAATCAATTTGAGAATGAATTGTCAGAGTTTATTGCAATTAATTTACCATCAGTGGATGACAAGAGATGTTTGTGGGATTCTATAAAAGGTTTTATTAGGAACAATACAATTTCTTTGGCCTCTAAATTAAATAAAGCACAATTAAATTAAATAAAGCACAATTAAACAATTAAAGAGAATCAAGGAGCTTGAAATGTTAGTATCTAATTATGAAAGATCACAGCAATTTAGATATTCTGATAGTCTTGCAATTGCTTTGACTAATGTTAAAACTGAACTGAATCAACTCATGTTCCAAAGAGGAGATTTTGATATTCATTAAACAAGACTGAATAATTATTTTTATGGGAGCCGTCCTAGTCGTTTTCTGGCCAGCAAATTGAAGAATAATTCAGATTACTCTAATATTATATCTGCAATAGAGACAGATTATGGGATTCAGACTAATGATCCTGAGATTATTAATGATACTTTTTGTAAATATTATAAGGATTTGTACACTGCAGATATAAAAGCACCAATAGAAGCTATTGATTTATTTCTGGGAAATCTTAATCTCAACTCAATCTCAGTAAAGGAGTCAACCACTTTGGGAGCTCCCATTACTCTGGAGGAATTACATAGTGTCATCCAAAAGATGAATAAAGGTAAAGCTCCAGGTATGGATGGTATTCCACCTGAGGTATATTTGAAATGTTGGGGTCTTTTGGGTCCTCACCTATTAAATATGTATCAGTTTGTTACACAGAAAGGTTCTTTTGGTAGAGATGTTAACACTGCTCTTATTTCTTTATTGTTAAAAAAAAAGGTAAGGATCCGTCTAAATGTGCTCACTATCACCCTCTATCGTTGCTGAATGTTTACATTAAGTTATTTTCTAAAATGCTTGCAAATAGATTAATCAAACATTTACCGAGTCTAATTAATGTAGATCAAAGTGGATTTGTTGAGAAGAGATTGGCATTGGATAATATTCATAGATTACTCCATATCCTGAATGCATGTTCAAAACATACTAATGCCTCTTCTGCTGTCCTGTCTGTGGATGCAGAAAAGGCCTTTAATCGCCTTGAGTGGCCCTTTTTGTGGAGAGTCTTAGAGCGAATGGGATTGGGTTCTGACTTCATTGGCATGATTAAAACTATGTATTTTAATCCTTCAGCTAGTGTGATGACAGGGCAAATAACCTCTGCCTCCTTTCAGATTTCAAGATCTACCAGACAGGGAGACCCACTCTCCCCATTATTATTTATTTTATCATTGGAACCGCTAGCACAAGCTATAAGGCAAGCAACCAATATTCATCCAATTAGTATTACATCAGTATAACATCATTTATCCTTATTTGCAGATGATGTATTATTATTTCTGTCAGATATTAATCAATCTCTCCCAAATGCTTTCAATATATTCGATCAGTTCAGTTTTATGTCCAGCTATAAAATCAATTGGACAAAATCATCTCTATTACCTCTTAACCAAATGTCTAAGGATGAATCTTAGAATTTCAATATTCCAATAGTTTCTAATTTTAAATATCTGGGGATACACATCTATACATCTATTGACAAAATTGTGTTAAAAAAATTCAATTATTAAAATTATTGAATCTGTTTTGAACAGGTGGTTCAAGCTGCCTATCTCCTTCTCGGGAAGAATATCAACTATTAAAATGAATTTCCTGCCTAGAGTGAATTTTATTACTTCGATGCTCCCTCTACCTACACCTCCAAAATTTTGGGATAGATTGAATGGAGCCGTTATTCGTTATATTTGGAAAGGTAAAAGATTGCGGGTTAAACTTATGAATCTGCAAAGAGGGAGGGAGTTTGGTGGCCTGTCATTTCCTGATTTTAGATCTTATTATTTGGCTTTTATTTTACATAATTTGGCTAATTGGTTTTCTCCTGGCATTTCTAACCCCTCTATTGACATTGAGAGAAGTATCGCTGCGCCTATCCCATTAGATCAGTTAATGTTCACTAATCTCACCAATTGGCAATGTAGAGCTAGTTTTGGACCAATTGTTAGTCATGCTCTCCTTTATTTCATAACACTGCTTTGCAGTCTGGAGGCTGACCTTTTACATCAGTCCGGTGGTATAGTGCAGGTATTCAAACTTAAGGTGATGTAATGGATGAAAATGGCCTGTGCTTCTTTCAGGATCTTTGTAAAAAGTTCAATGTTCCTTCTAATTCCTTTTTTCTCCATCTTCAGCTGCGCTCAGCTTCACAGAAGGTTGGAATACCTATTAATGCTCCACCTACTAGTCATCCACTCATGGAACTGTTTAAAAAGGTTTTGACAGCCACAGAAGGTAGTGTATCACTGATCTATGACTCTATTGCTAGGGTATCATTTTCACACTCCCCTCTTGCTATTGTAAGAGTGTGTGAGACCGACTGTGTATCCTCTCATTCACGTACCTGACGTGCTGACGTATTGCGGTAAGCGAGTTGTGTCATTTCCGGTGTTTCTGTGACAGCGTCTCTGTACTGCTCTGGTGAATTCTGCTAGCCTGTTTTCTCACTACAGTTGCTTTAACGTCTACTTCAAGTCTTAACCCACACTGGTTCTGTTTAAGCACTTATAGCTCTCC
>NC_065516.1:5387044-5387897 GCF_006386435.1 Epinephelus moara
TTATTATGCTGATCTGTTCTGTACGACATCTATTGCACGTCTGTCCATCCTGGAAGAGGGATCCCTCCTCAGTTGCTCTTCCTGAGGTTTCTACCGTTTTTTTTCCCCGTTAAAGGGGTTTTTTTGGGGGAGTTTTTCCTTATCCGCTGCGAGGGTCATAAGGACAGAGGGATGTCGTATGCTGTAAGCCCTGTGAGGCAAATTGTGATTTGTGATATTGGGCTTTATAAATAAAATTGATTGATTGATTGATTGAATAATGACATTGACTGTGCAGATTTTTCCATGAATTGGGATAGGGTATTTAAAGGGCCAGTGTGTAATATTTGGCATGGTTTATTGTCAATCTGAATCTGAATCTGAATATTCTACCCATTAATATGTTTATACAAGTGTATAATTGCTATAAAATAAAATTCGTTTGGTTTTCGTAGCCTTATAATTATGCTATTATATATATATATACATAGAGCAAGGGCCTTGCTTTAGAGAGGTCGCCATCTTGCGCCGCCATGTATGTACGGCAGACCGAGCGAACAATCCAGCCAGCCAGAGAACGCGTTTCGCGTGTATAAATGAACCAACGAAGACAGCGGAAGGAAGGAAGAAGGAGGAGGAAACAGCAGAGAGTGTTAGTAGTTCGTCGATAGAGAGTAGTGAAAAGTTTTTAGTTATAAAGTTTGCGAATGGACCACACTTACCACGCAACAGGAGAGAATGAACCCGAACCGTCATCTGCGAGGAAAAGAAGACGCAACTTCATGCCTTGTGATGCACTCTCTGCGGCGCTTTTCCTCCTGATGATATATCTCCCCAACAATGGTAGCAGTAGCACCGAATCCCATTCTGTGCA
>NC_065516.1:5388045-5393792 GCF_006386435.1 Epinephelus moara
ACCCGACGGGAGGGGTGAGCGAGTGAGCCCTGCAATCTAGAATTTGACCACTGATGTCACTGTTTTCAACCCATTTTACACACTGGCCCTTTAATAATATTTCTCTCTCATCGCAGAACTTAAATAATGAAATTACTAACTTTAGGGGCGTAGGTAGCGTAGTGGATAGTGCTGGCACCCCATGTACAGAGGCGATGCCTCGCTGCAGCGGTTGCAGGTTTGACTCCGGCTTGCAACCATTTGCTGCATGTCACCCCCCTGCTCTCTCTGTCACCCCATTTCACTCTGTCCTGTTCATTAAAGGCAAAAAGCCTGAAAAAAATTATCTTCAAAAAATAAATAAAAATTTACTTAAATTTTGTTCATCGAGTGTATCTAACACCAAAGAAGAGACATTTAATGAAATTTTGTCCATCCTAAAACTGTACTTTATGTAACATGAATCAAGTAGGTACTTTTATGCATATGTTCTGGGATTGCCCAGAGGTCAAGGCCTTCTGGGAGAATATGTCTCGTAAAATGTTCACCCCGTCTGTTATTATTGAATGATGGTTCATATCTGACCCTTAACTTAGTACAGAGGCGGCTTTTGTTTTTGGGAATAATTGTTGCTAAGAAGATGATAGCTGTAAGATGGCTACCCTCTAATACATTGTCAATCAATCAGTGGTATCAGTCTTTGTCAAACAATATTTCCATGGAGCTTTCCATAGCAAGGTTGAACCAAGTGGGGCACAAGTGTCTTGAGGCCTGGAAGGAAGT
This sequence comes from Epinephelus moara, assembly GCF_006386435.1. Classification (NCBI taxonomy): domain Eukaryota; kingdom Metazoa; phylum Chordata; class Actinopteri; order Perciformes; family Serranidae; genus Epinephelus; species Epinephelus moara. The sequence continues at coordinate 5,388,808 of NC_065516.1, forward strand.
GTTAGTTCTAGTGAGAAATAAATCACAATAACTTTTTGTTTGTTTTTATTTCTTGCAAAACAGTCTCTAATTTTGGTCAATTACAGTCAGTGGACAGTGAAGATCGTTGCGGATAGCAGGGGCGGGGGGTAATAGGGATGTAGGCATGTATGTGTTGTGTGAGAATGTACGTGTAGTTATGCTAAAGCAGACTAATGCGTGTGTGTGTGTGTGTGTGTGTGTGTGTGTGTGTGTGTGTGTGTGTGTAGCTCTGCATCAGTGATCTACAGTAAATGAACTACATGAATCAAGGCAATACTTGGTTTATGTGATGGATGTATATGAAAGTATGTTAATGGGTGTGGATGTGGGTAAGTGTAAATATATGCCATTTGGAATAATAATGTATATTTTTATTTATACTCACATTGTTTTTGGTTGTTTGTTTTCTTGTTGCTCTGTGTTTTTTCTTTTTTGTTGTTTTTATATCTATTTCTGTATTATGTCTAATGCTTCATCCCACACACTGGGTGTTGTAAAAGAAAAACAAATAAAAAAATTGGTCACGAAAGAGACGGCGGAAGAAAGAATAAAGAATAAAGAATAATAAAGGCCTTCAGCCGAGGTCCCTAATAATAATAAACGCACCAAAAACAATAGGGACATCTGCCTTTGGCCGAGGTCCCTAATAATAATAAACGTACCAAAAACAATAGGGACCTCTACCTTCAGCCGAGGTCCCTAATAATAAACGTACCAAAAATAATAGGGTCCTTAGCCTTCACCCGAAGTCCCTAATAATAATAAACGTACCAAAGCCTTTGGCCGAAGTCCCTAATAATAAAGGCAGCAAAAACAATAGGTCCCTAATAATAATAAACGTACCAAAAACAATAGGGTCCTCGCCCTTCAGCCGAGGTCCCTAATTAAAGCTGCAAGCAGCGTTGGGCAGGACCTTGGACTCACTCCGTTTCAGCCTCCAGCTAACATAGACAGTTAAAGACAAAAGTTTGAGACAGTAGATGCTCTTTCTGAGCCTCTCAGTTCTGCCTGTTGTGTCTAGTACCATCTTCCTGACTCGTTATCTGGGTGGTTGGCGTCTTTAACCATTCTCCTGGCCTTATTTTTATAGCATCTGGTATAAACATTCTTTATGCAGGGTGGAGCAGACCTAGAGTGTGCTCAGCTGAACGAACCTGTCTTTGCAGTCCTGTCCAGTGCTGTTTCCATACCAGGCAGGGATGCTCCCCATCAGGATGCGCTTGATGGTGCAGGAGTGGAAATTCCTCAATATTTGAGGGGATACCCAGAATTTCCTCAGGTGTCTCAGATAAAACAGTCTCTGCCTTGCATTTCTCATCACTGAGTCAGTATGTAGCGCCCAGGTCAGGGTCTCAGTGATATGGACACCAAATTATTTGAAGCTATCCACCCTCACCATCAAAGACCTGTTGTTATTAAGGGGAGCATAGTTCCTTTTCTGCTTCTCCCCAAAGTCCACCATCATCTCCTTAGTTTTGCTGATGTTCAGGAGTAGGTTGTTGTCCTGACACCAGCAGGTCAGATCCTCTTTTCATTGTTATCTGTGATCAGGCTCACCACAGCTGTGTCGTCAGCAAACTTGATGATGGTGTTAAAGCAGCGGTTCTCAAATGGTTTGCCACAGTACACTAGTGTGCCATGGGATTTCCTGATAACCACACATTATTATTGCAATATTCAACTGAGCCTATACAAAAACTTATGAATGAATTTTTTACTGACTGTATCAATATGTTGTGCGCACCTATTTCCTAATAAAGAGGCAAATTCTAGCTAAAAAATGTAATTCACTTTAATTTATTTTTTTTTAAAAAAACCTTCATGGGGAACCTATTTGTCCCACTTCGCGTGTGGGAATTATAAGTGTGCGACACATCAAAAGCCCTGATTGGCAGCCAGTGTGAGGGATGATAACATTTAAAATGAGAAAGCCGTGAGGGGCTAAAACATTGAAAAAGGCTCACACACTGCAGGGCTCCTATTTAGTGAGTTTATTTCACCTCGTGATAAGGTTTCGAGCCACCGCTCTTCATCAGATCATACAGACAATGGAAGATGCCATCTTTAAATAGGTAAGTGGCCACATGATGCAAACAGTAATCAATCTGAATGTCAAATACAATGATATTGACAGTTGACCATACAAAAATGTATGTATGTATATATATATATATATATACACACACACACAAAAATACATCCAGACACACAGAAACCAGACAGTTTAGAGGAAAGGCCTTAAATCACATTCTTCATTAAGGCCTCTAGGTGACAAGGTATCTAGAGTATAAATCCAAAACAATTCACGTTTCAAAAGGAGATTGTGAATATCTCCCCCTCTCCGTGGAAGTTTTACATGCTCAATACCCATATATTTAAGAGAAGCAACAGGGTGGTTCATTATATTAAAATGACAGGCTACTGGACTTTTTTTTTTTTATCATGATTTCGATTAGTGCTTCTGTGTTCTGAGATTCTGCTTTTCAGATGTCTGGAAGTCTTGCCAGTATAAGCTAGGCTGCAAGGGCATTTAAGCATATAAATGACATTACTAGTTTTGCAAGAGATGACACCTTTAACCTTAAAACTCTTTCCAGTGTGTGGATGGTAGAAAGTCGTAGTTTTTTGGGTAAAGTTGCATTGCTGGCAGTTTCCACACTTGTAATTTCCAGGCTCCACTGGACTCAGAACAGAGGTGGATGGAGGAGGAGGAGGGCAGTTGGCCCTCACCAACATGTTCCTCAGGTTAGGTGGTCTTTTAAACACAACATGAGGAGGTTTGTCCAGATGTATTTTAAGAGAAGGGTCTGTGGCGATGATGTGCCAGTGTTTTTTAACCAGGCTGGAGATCTCATGGACCAGAGGTGAGTATGGAATTGCACAGGTGAGTCTCTTGTCTGATGTTTTAATCCTGGTGTTGTTTAAGCACTCAGTTTGTGTAGAATTAACAAAGCGGTTGGAGGCCTCTGTGACCCTTTTCTCTTTGTAACCTCATATGAGGAATCTGTCTTTTAAGTCTGTAGCTTTCTCTTTCTACCATCCACACTCTGGGAAGAGTTTTAAGGTTAAAGGTGTCATCTCTTGCAAAACTAGTAATGTCAAGGCTCGGTGAATTAGAAGCGCAGCTCCGCACCATGGAAAATCACTCGGTAGCTGCGGTAGTAAGCCTGCCCCCTGTAGCCGGTGCGGAGCCACATAGCATAGCCTCTGCTAGTGGTCCCCCGGTAACCCCCGTGCAACCGGGAGGCTGGTAACTGTCCGGGAGAAGCGTAGCTCCAAGCCGAAGCCCCCGGTTCACCACCAGCCTGTTCATGTTTCTAACAAGCCGAAGCCCCCGGTTCACCACCAGCCTGTTCATGTTTCTAACCGCTTTTCCCCACTCAGTGACACACCCGCTGAGGAGAAAACTCTGATCATTGGCAGCTGTATTCTGAGAAACGAAGTTAGCAACACCAGTGGCCATAGTCAAATGTATCCCTGGGGCCAGAGCGGGCGACATTGAGTCAAATTTAAAACTGCTGGCTAAGGCTAAACGTAGATTTAGTAAAATTGTTATTGATGTCGGCAGCAATGACACCCAGTTACGCCAATTGGAGGTCACTAAAATTAATGTCTTCAGGTGCTGTCCAGGTGGTGTCCAGCAAACAATGTGGGTTTCGTTAATCATTGGCAAACTTTCCGGGTAAAACCTGGTCTTATTAGAAAGGAATTGGCGATTAACCAAACTGGAAGAATCTCATTTAGTCTGGGCAGACAGTCTCAAAACGTATAAGAGGAGCCTCCGCAATGCCAGAGCAAACTATTACTCAGCTTTAAAAGAAGAAAATAAGAACAACCCCAGGTTTCTTTTCAGCACTGTAGCCAGGCTGACTGAGAGTCATGGCTTTATTGAGCCTTGTATTCCTTTAGCCCTTAGCAGTAATGATTTTATGAGCTTTTTTAATGACAAAATTCTGGTTTAAATCTTATTTATCTGATCATTTTCAGTTTGTTAATGTTCATGATGAATCATCCTTACGTACTAAAGTTTGTTTTGGAGTTCCACAAGGTCAGACCAATCCTATTCAGTCTATATATGCTTTGTTTAGGTAACATCATTAGAGACCAATCCTATTCAGTCTATATATGCTTTGTTTAGGTAACATCATTAGAAATCACTCTGTAAATTTCCATTGTTATGCGGATGATACACAGTTGTATGTATTGATGAAGCCAGAAGAAACTAATCAATTAACTAAACTTCATAAATGCCTTAAAGACATAAAAACCTAGATGAGCACCAATTTCCTTATGTTACATTCAGACAAAACTGAAGTTATTGTTCTTGGCCCCAAACAACTCAGAGACTCTTTATCTGATGACATAGTTTCTCTGGGTTCCATTGCTCTGGCCTCTAGCACTACCGTGAGAAACCTCGGAGTAACATTTGATTAAGATTTGTCTTTTAATTCCCATTTAAAACAAACCTCATGGACTGCTTTTTTTCATCTGCGTAATATTGCGAAAATTAGGCCTATCCTGACCCAAAAAGATGCAGAAAAATTGGTCCACGCTTTTGTTACCTCTAGACTGGATTACTGTAACTCCCTATTATCAGGTAGCTCTAATAAGTCTTTAAAAACTCTCTAGCTAATTCAGAATGCAGCGACACGTGTACTAACAGGAACTAAGAAACAAGATCATATTTCTCCTGTTTTAACTTCTCTGCACTGGCTCCCTGTAAGATCCAGAATTGAATTTAAAATCCTACTGTTAACTTATAAAGCTCTAAATGGTCAGGCTCCGTCATATCTTAGAGAGCTCAAAGTGCCATATTATCCCTCCAGAACACTGCGCTCTGAGAATGCAGGGTTACTCGTGGTCCCTAAAGTCTCCAAAAGTAGATCAGGAGCCAGAGCCTTCAGCTATCAGGCTCCTCTCCTGTGGAATCATCTTCCTGTTGCGGGCCAGGAGGCAGACACCGT
>NC_065516.1:5394292-5404154 GCF_006386435.1 Epinephelus moara
AAATAAAATTGAATTGAATTGAATTGAATTGAAAAACTAGTCAGCGGCAGGGTTTTATGGAGTGCTGTAGTTTAGTTAATTCAAAACACACCTGATTCACATTAGGCATGGCTTAATAGCGACAATTTCAAAAATAACTATACGATCTGCTTCACTATATCTCGCAGCATTCACAGACAGAGCACCTGTCTTCCACTGGTCACATTTTCCCCACAAATACTACATGCTAATATTTTAGCATAAGCCTATGGCATTCTAAATTGTATGTATGACCTTATATTAGCATCGTTTCATAAATCAAGTTTCTGTGCCCTTACTTCTTGCTAAGTCATTCATATAGCTGGTGGTGGTCTTTCGTGGTCTTCTCATTTGTTACATGTTCCCACAACACACTGGTCTTCACAATCTCATGCCATATGCACAGTTATCCATGGTCCTCTAATTATATGCTGCATGCTCTAACACCGGCTTGTCTGCCAATTGCTCACCTTTATCACTTTATAATCAACTATGATTCATCACCCATGATTATGTCCTCTTGGTTGTGTTATCACAATTTATGTTTTGCTGATTTATCATCTGTTGGTCTTGGGACCTATTCTGCTGTACTCGTTTATTCAAGTTGGTCTTAAATTAACATAAATCTATTGGTTCAATTCTGTTTTACTTTGCTTTCATTTATCATGCTGCTCACTCATTTACATGGTCTTCGGGACCTCTCGCAAATGCACAATCACGGTTTATGGGACCTCACGCTGTATGCACAAACACCCGTGGTCTTCGGGACCTCATGCAAATGCTCTGTCATGGTCTGTGGGACCTCATGCTGTATGCTCTAACACCCATGGTCTGTGGGACCTCATGCAAATGCTCCATCATGGTCTGTGGGACTTCATGCTGTATGCACAGTCATCTATGGTCCTCTAACTACATGCTGCATGCTCTAACACCGTCTTGTCTGCTAATTGCTTGCCTTTATCACCTTATAATCCATTATCATGCATCAGCCATGAGTATGTCCTCTTGGTTATCTTATCACAGTTTCTGTTTTGTTGATTTTTTATCTGCTGGTCTTGGCACCTATTCTGCTGTACTCATTTACGTTGGTCACAAATTAACATAATTCTATTGGTTCAATTCTGTTTTTACCTTGCTTGCATTTATCATGATGCTCACTCTTTTACATGGTCTTCAGGACCTGTCGCAAATGCACAGTCACAGTGTGTGGGACCTCATGCTGTATGCACAAACACCCATAGTCTTCAGGGCCTCATGCAAATGCTCTATCATGGTCTGTGGGACCTCATGAAAATGCTCCGTCATGGTCTGTGGGACCTCATGCGGTATGCACAGTCATCTATGTTCCTCTAACTACATGCTGCATGCTCTAACAGCAGCTCATCAGCTAATTGCTCGCCTTTATCACTTTATAATCCACTATCATGCATCCACCCATGATTATGTCCTCTTGGTTATCTTATCACAATTTCTGTTTTGCTGATTTATTATCTGCTTGTCTTGGGACCTATTCTGCTGTACTCGTTTGTTCATGTTGGTCACAAATGAACATAATTCTGTTGGTTCAGTTCTATTTTTATCTTGCTCGCATTTATCATGCTGCTCACTCTTTTACATGGTCTTCGGGACCTCTCACAAATGCATAATCACGGTGGATTGGACCTCATGCTGTATGCACAAACACCCATGGTCTTTGGGACCTCATGCAAATGCTCTGTCATGGTCTGTGGGACCTCATGCTGTATGCTCTAACACCCATGGTCTTAGGGACCTCATGCAAATGCTCCATCATGGTCTTTGGGACCTCATGCAAATGCTCCATCATGGTCTTTGGGACTTCATGCGGTATGCACAGTCATCCATGGTCCTCTTACTACATGCTGCATGCTCTAACACTGGCTTGTCTGTTAATTGCTCGCCTTTATCACTTAAAAATCCACTATCATGCATCACCTATGATTATGTCCTCTTGGTTATCTTATCACAATTTCTGTTTTGAAATGAAATTATTATCTGTTTTTACCTTGCAGGCATTTATCATGCTGCTCACTCTTTCACTTCGGGACCTGTTGCAAATGCACAATCACAGTGTGTGAGACCTCACGCTACTGTATATGCACAAACACCCATGGTCTTCGGGACCTCATGCAAATGCTCTAACACCCATGGTCTGTGGGACCTCATGTAAATGCTCCATCATGGTCTGTGGGACCTCATGCTATATGCACCAACACCCAAGGTCTCCAGGACCACCCTCTGAATACTCATACGGGGTCTGTGGGACCCCATGCAACACTTAATTTTTGTTGGTCGTGTGAGCATCAATTTCTGTTTGGTCATCGGACCTTATTTTACATTAACCATTTTATTTAAGTTGGTCTTCTGATCTTAGTTTCTGTTCGGTCTATGATTTTTATTTTTGTTGGTCTTTTCTAACCTTTTGTTTTGTTCTACACATGGTCTTTAGGACCCCAGTCTGTGCACCCAAGGTCATTGAGACCTCATGCTCATACACTGTAATTGGACCATAATTTCTGTTTGTTATGATGACTGTAATTTCTATTTGATCGCCGGACCTTACTTTACTTTACAAAAAACGTCTTATGACCTTAGTATTTGTTCGGTCTTATGACCTTTTATTTATGTTCTGTCCTTGTTGACCTTTTATTATGTTCTACATATAGACCCAGGTCACTAGGACCTCGCACCAGTCACGGTAATATCGGTTTGGTCATCAGACCCTTAATTTCTGTTGCTATCATGCTGAAAAATTGCTGACTTTTATTTTTATTTGGTTGCCGGACCTTAATGTTTTATTTAAGTTGGTCTTCTGACCCTAATTTCTGTTTGGTCTTATGACCTTTGGTCCTTGTTGACCTTTTATGTTCAACATATAGACACCCACGGTCTGCAGAACCACGCACTTTTCAGCCTTCCTTTCTGGCATATCACATAATTTCTGTTGTCACAGCTTACTTCATCTCTGGTTTTTATATTATTTGATGGTTAGACCTCAACATGTTTCCTTGCTGCTTTCCTTCCCACTCATTTCGCATCTATCATCCCATACCAGGAAGTGGTTCCCTAGCTGTCATTCCAGACATGTTCTGACCACACATTTCTCTTCAGAGTTATTCTAATTTCTTTCAGGGCTTATTTCTGTCATATACTTAACTATGCACATATGCACATATCCATTCCATAGCCTTTCACATTTTGCTTTCTGCATGTTTCTCTAGCTGCAAATCTCCTCGTAATTTTCTCTTTACTTATTTATTAGAAGCCTGTTGCCTGCTGGTAAGGTAAAGATCTCCTCATGTCAAATGGTCGGTTGTCCCTCTTCCTTCTTACTCTTCTTTTGGGGTGGTTCCCTATTCGACTATGGATTCATCATCCTCCTTAAATCACACCATCTCTACGAGGTCTTATCGCCAAAGACTTTTCACATTTTGCATTCTTATGTGCACGTTAATAAATATTCTTTTACTATAAAAACGTGTCTCTCCTGATTGAAATGAAGCTCAGCGTAAGTTCAATCAGGAAGACCTTTCTTGAGAGACCTTTCTCTCAGCCAATCAGGATGCCACTTCAAAGTTTTAAATCTGCTCTCTCTTCTGCTGCTGTCACCCATCATTTTAGGCAGAATCTTCACACCCGTCTCCACCCCGGTCATCTCCAGCCATCGTATCCAGAGTCCAGGTCAAGCTCAACAATGGCTCACTCTTCTACTCATCCATATGATCATCATTTCTCCATCTTCCTCTCATTGCATCTTCACTATTTCTACCACCACCATCCTCCTTAAATCACACCATCTCTACAGGGTCTAATCACCAAAGACTCACATTTTGCATTCTTATGTGGACATGTTAATAAGTATTCTTTTACTATAAAAACATGTCTCCCGTGATTGAACTGATTTTACCTTGTGATCATGTCTGAATGCATTTTCTGGATAATGGAGACCTTTCATTTGCACGTGGTATAAATAAGAGTCCTTGTTACCAGCACTGTGATCAGAGGTCAGTATGTTCTTTAGATGGTGTACTTGTACAGCAGTCCTTTCAGGATTTAAGGGGGTGTTTTTGGGATTGCTGTAGTCTGAAATGTCTGATTTCACGTTTCATTTAGTAGGGGTGTAAATCACTTCATCGCAATATGATATAATATTGATTCTTTGGACAATAATTCAACAACAACAATACAACAATACGACTATGGCCCAATCCCAATTCCTATCTTAACCCTCAGTCTCAAAATTCCACGCTCCCGCGAAGTGCTAGTGTTGAGTTGAGGGTCAAGAATAAGGGCTGTATGGCCCTCACTTTTAAGATTTTCCAGGACCACCCTTGGCAGTAAATGCTATCCCAGAATCCTTTGCGTATCATCCGCCGAGCTCAGCCGAACCCAGCCGAGTACAGACGATTCAGTCAATGCAAGATGGCGGCGACAAGCGTAAGGAAGCAAGTTATCAATGTGAGTATTTTCCTCATTAATAGTTGTTTTAAAATTCTGATAACCATTGCATTATCTTAGTTTAACGTCATTTTATGGACTATACATCTCTTTGTAGCGTAACACACATATTTTTGGTCGCAGGCGACGGCTTGTCTGCCCCGCCGCACGTAACCCCGGTTCTCTGATAACCGAGTATGCTGTCATTCAGTTACAAAAAGTAATTTTTCTTAGTGATAATGGAGTTGTTAAGTTGTTTTAATATACGTGAAATGTTTGCATCGACATTTTTGTAAGATGACCGGACAGTGTCATCTCCTGTAGCCGTAGAGTCTGCAGCTGGTAACGTTACAGCTGCAGGTTAACGTTAGTGATCGTATGATCTGGTGACTTTCCAATTGAATAAGTTACGTTGGTTGTTGTGGTACAGGTTATTTGGTTGAATATCAACTTATAACCCAAAGAGTGAAACGTTAACGTGGATGAAAGTCACCAGATAACACTTGTGTGACTGTGTTAACAGCCTCACCAGTTCTGCTGGATGTTGACTACAGTATTCATTGTGATAATACTTGCAATACTGCATGAAACTAAACTAATAACTTAACGAATATCTGACAGGTAGCCCCCCCCCAAAAAAAAAAAAAAAAATAGAAAGTAATGTTGTTATCTCTGTTCCATTTCAGGGCCACAAGACAAAACACAAGCCCTGATTAATTTCAGGGCCACCAATGAAGACAAGCTTACAAAAAGCAAGCAGGCTCCAAAAAAACTATGGGAGTGAGTAATTTGTAACTTGTGAACTGTTCATATTCATAACATAATTCTCGGTCACAACGGCAACTGTTCCCCTAGTGATCAAGCATTCTGTTTCAATATGGAACCAGCACAGTTGCGGACGACATTGTCGAGTTTGGTAATTGTACATTTGTTTTGGAGCTGCCCCTATACTGTCACTTTTTGGAAAGATTTTGTTGATGTGCTGTTTGGATTTTATGATGTCACCATTTCAAAACAAAAACAATTCTGTATCATTAATCTATCTATTATCTTAGCAAAATTCTACATACATAAGAGTAAATTTTGAAAATATGTGAACAATTTAATTGTTTGAGCTGCTGAACTTTTTTATTTATTTGTTTATTTTATTTCTTTTTCTTTTCTCTTAACCCTGGCATATTTGTTCTGTTCATGTCTGTCACTGCTTGTTTTGTACAAGAATTGAAATAAAGTGTTGGGGAAAAAAAACTCATCACGTCTTTTTATCGACGACTACTGATGACATATATTTCTTCTTCTTTGAACTGACAGACTGGACGGAGTTTTGGCATATTGCTGCCCCCGACAGTCTTAAGACATATTTGCCTTTGAGGGGTGTCCCATTTTAAAGTCACAAGATAGCCCTTAACACTTGGTTTTGAGGGCTAGTGAGATTGAGGGTTGAGTTTGAGAATTAAGATTGAGGGTTAAGATAGGAATTGGGATTGGGCCTTTGATTCAATTCAGGGGCATGTGATCATTATGAGATGATATCATATGATCATTTAACACAATCAGTTACAGAAGAACCTGCCATCCTTTTATTTTTGCATTTGGTCATAAAAGATAAAAACAACACATAAATGATTGGAAGCAGTTAAGTACAATACAGTTTACACTTAAAATTGACTCAACTGACACATAAAACAGCACATGTAATAAGTGAGCATCTCTGGAAGGAATCTTTTCATTTTAACCCAAACCCTGATCTTTTCCCTAAAACTTCAGGACTATCTCAATGCCCTAAAGGCAAACTTCCCCCAACAGCCATAAAACAACTTGTTAAACAAAAGTTTAAAATTCAGCTCAACAATAACTGTCAAGGCTCTGAGACAAAACAACTATTTTTTGCTAGTCACCTTTATAAGATTAAATTTTTAGCGGGCTTTTCCTCTCATAGCTTAACAACTTACATGTGTTAATTATACTTTTTGTTACTCACAGTTGGTTTAAGTTACAGCATCTCCCGACAGAACAGAACATCTTTTCACCCCAACATTGTTGAAACAGAGCAGCTAATGTTACTGTAGTGAGAATTTAGCAGAGTGAGATGCCCGGCCAGGAGGGCATCTTATAACACCAGTTTTTAAATATATTGTGCTCTGTCTGTTGACCTGTATTTTCTTCGAAATCCAAAATGATTCCACTCTGCTGATTTATTCCCAAGTAAATAACGTTATCCACATCATCTTTCTCTTGGCTGATTGCCATTGTCTGCCAGCTACTGTTTGACAGTGAAGGCAAATTTCAAAATAAAAGCATACCCCAAAGATGATGATATGGATGGATGTTTTCACTTTGCATTGATAATATTGGATTGTTGATCATTGAATCAATACATCAATCCATGGATAATTACACTACTGGCATGTTATGATATTGGTGTTTTTTGCAATGAAGTTGTGGGGCAAGTGGAAATTGCAGAAATTTAAAGGCAACACTTTTGGTTTAGCTCCATTTTTCACAGGTTTGTATTAAGTATCTAAGACTTTTTATGCACTGAATAGATATATTTCTCTCAAATTTTGGTCACAAATCTGTCAAAACCCTTGTTACTTCTACTTTTTTAAGATAATCCATCCACCTGACAGGTGTAACACATCAAGATGCTGATTAAACAGCATTATTACTACACAGGTGTGTCTTGGGATGGACCCAATGAAAGGCTGCTCTAAAATATACAGTTAAATCACACAACACAGTGATGCAGATGTCACAAGTTTTGAGGGAGGGTGTTATTGGCATGCTGACTGCAGGAGTGTCCAACAGAGCTGTTGACTGTTAACTGAATGTTCATTTCACTACTATGAGACATCCCCAGTGTTGTATCTCTTAATTTGACAGTACATCAGCAAGACAGTTGGTAAAGGGGAGGAGGGAGGGTAGGTGGGTGGGTCAAACAAACTCTGGACTTTGATCAACTGTTCATTTCCTGTGTGAAACCAAAAGTTAACGGAGATATTTAAGTTTTATGTCCTAAACAATTCATTATACGCTCTTCAACAAATGTAATGCTATTTTAACCACAGAATAATAATATACGAAATTTACAATCATAAATGCTTTTTAAAATGTGGATGTTTGTTAAAACAAGCGCGACTTAATGTAATCTTAAAATAGTAGTGCTCACATTGCGCTGTCATAGCATATAGCACTATTGACCATGGCAGAATGACACTTGTATGTTTCTGTCCTTTCTTGTTGTGTATTGTAAATGTTGTAAAATAGAAAGTAGTAAGTACAGTTATTTGATGATATAAACAGCATCACTGACATCTATATACTTTTTAATCTTTGGGCTTGGGGCTCAAATCCAAGTGAAGTCATGAGTCACTGGTTTTACAGTCCAAGTTGAGTTGCAAGTCTTTTTGATTCTGTCAAGTGAATTCTAAAGTCATCAAAACTGTGACTCAAGTCTGACTTGAGTCCAAGTCGAATTGCAAGTCTTTTTTGATTTTGTCAAGTCGACTCTAAAGTCATCAAAATTGTGACTCAAGTCTGACCCAAGACCAAGTCTACTTGCAAGTATTTCTTGATTTTGTCAAGTCAACTCTAAAGTCATCAAAATTGTGACTCAAGTCTGACCCGAGACCAAGTCTACTTGCAAGTCTTTTTTGATTTTGTCAAATTGACTCTTATTCATCAAATCTGTGACTCATGTCTGACTCAAGTCCAAGTCATGTGACTTGAGTTCACACTGCCGATAAAAACTACAGTGAACAGCTGTCCAAGGACATACTGATGAAACTATATATTTGTGTTTCTAAAGATTTATGTTTTTTGTCTCTGTCAGACAGTGGTGAGAGATGGACTAACAGGTTGCTTGGATCTGCACATGAGATTTGTTGACAAAAAGAAAAATTTAAAATAACACTAACCTGATTTAGTTAATTAATCCACCAATTTGCTGATTTACTTTGTACCCAGAAACAATGAGAGAATACAGAAAAAGCACCAAATGAAGATTTTATTTGCAGTAAAATGTTCTCATGCTGCTGTTGCTATAATAACTCCGTCTGTTATTACCGATATACCTGCTGTCGTGGGAACTGTCTGCTGTGTGTATCTATGTATCATGTTAGTATGTGTGGGTGGAGGAAGATGTATGCTTTCTACATCCGAGGGCAAACTTCGTGTGAAAGAGAATGAAAAAAAAACATGTAAATGTTACATCCCCAGGCGAGTTAAATCTGTGTGCGTGTGTGTTTGTCTCCATCAGCAGTGCTCTAAGGAGAATCCATGCATTAGTTATCAGCTCAGCCCTGATTTCCCTGTTTCTGCTCACAGCTCTGGCTGATGCAACATCGCTAACACGGCACACTTCTGCACGTGTGTGTGAGTGTGTGTGTCGTCTGAATGGGTTTCATGTCTTGCATTCCCAAAATAATTTATACAATGTTCTTTTTGTGGTCTTTTGCAATAACAGAAACTTCTCTTCAAGAGAGGTTTGAATGAACTTTATTCCCCATTTACACCTGGAATTATTCTGTGATTAAAGCAGCTACAAGGAGTTTTGAATTGGTTCTGAAACAGTCTCAGTTCAATACTGATGCGTCTCTGTGACCTACTAGCATGTTCTCATCCACTTGTTAACTACCATCGCTTTGTTAGTGGACCTAGCCTACATGTCAAAGCAAGAAGTGCTGGGTATCCACTTGCATTTGTTTTGGATGTTCACGGATGGCATGTCAATTTACGCTTGTTACATGCATAGTGTCTCTTTACAGGAAATGCACAGTTTCTGCTATTACATGCTTACAAAATTAGAAAAAAAACATCATGGTTTGGCTTAAAATTCACACTAGAACCATACAGCATTCTCTTGCTGACCAATACTGGGGCAGCATCAGCAGAGAGAAACAGAAAAGACTAAGCTCAGAGAGACAGTGATAGAGCACAGGCAAAACCATGGCTCAACCTCAATCGCTCATTCCCCAGATGGAGAGAACTGATTCAAACTGATCCTGAATCAGCCCTATTTCTCCTCCACAGGTGTTAAACATGTCTGTTTTATTTATGAAATACATTAAGATATGTAGTGTTTAGGAACAATACCGGGTGTCACATGGAGGGACCATTAATGTTGTAAATTATAATATTAGGCATCACGGGAGACACCATAAACCATGTTGAATAATGTGACTTAATCAGAGTTGGGTATAATGCGTTACAAAGTAAGTAAGTACTTTGATTACTTTTTGCAGTAACGAGTAACCTAACGCGTTAGTTTGCTGTTTGAGTAATCAAATACTTAAGTACATTTTCAAACAAGACATCAGTTACTGCCGTTACTTTTAGAACGCTGGTCCTTCAGTTCCGAAACAGCAACGGCTGTCGTTTGGTTCTAATA
>NC_065516.1:5404894-5432868 GCF_006386435.1 Epinephelus moara
TCTGTGCAGCGTTTCCCTCCTCCGCTATATTAGTAGGAGAAAACAGAATGATGGCAAAGCACCTTCCCTTGGTTACAGACCACACAACAAGGTGTTCAGTGCAGAGCAGGAAGCTAGACTGATCAAATATCTTGTACAAGCTGCAGATATTTTCTTTGGAGTCAGTCCTAAAGAGGTGAGGATATATACAAATAAGAATCAGTTTGTCTGTTAGGCCTATTTATTCAGATGAGCCTACATGGCTATGAACAAAATGAATACAATATCAATAAACAAAGTTCATGGTAATAAAAAGCAATACATTAGTTACAGTTCATGGTTAATATACATTCAATAAATAAAGTTAAAAATTTAAATTCATGATATAAATAGATCTAACAGGCTAATTCAGTTCATGGTTTAAAAAAAAATGAGTTAAAAAACAATGTTACAGTTCATGATTTACATAAATACAATTAATACAATTCTGAAATATTTAAAAAATAAGTTAAAATATTAAAAATCATAAGTAGGTCTATATAAATATGGTTAATGTGTGATTAAAAATGTGTTATTAAAAAATGTGTGATTAAAAATGTGTTATTAAAAATGTGTGATTAAAAATCAATATGTGCTCTGCATCATCTTCAGGTCCAAAGTCTTGCCTACCAGCTGGCCAAACAGCACAACTGCACATATCCCAAAAGCTGGGATGACCATCAGATGGCAGGGAAGGACTGGTTTGCCAATTTTATGGACCGGAGCAAAAGCCTCTCCATCCGCCGACCACAGGCCACGAGCCTCTCACAGGCCACGAGCCTCTCACGGGCAACAAGTTTTAATCGCACCAATGTGGGAATGTTCTTCGAAAACCTTTCCACTATCATGGAGCGGT
Organism: Epinephelus moara; assembly: GCF_006386435.1. NCBI lineage: Eukaryota > Metazoa > Chordata > Actinopteri > Perciformes > Serranidae > Epinephelus > Epinephelus moara. The sequence continues at coordinate 5,405,769 of NC_065516.1, forward strand.
ATCACTTCCAGGCCAAAGATATCTGGAATGTGGATGAGACTGGCACCAACACAGTTCAGGTCCCCGACAAGGTTGTCGCAAGCCGTGGGAGGAAGCAGGTGGGAGTGATAACATCTGCAGAGAGAGGAGCATTGGTCACGATAGCACTGGCAGTCAATGCCCAAGGGAACCACATTCCACCTCACTTTGTGTTCCCAAGAAAAAAGTATCATGACCATTTTGTGGGTGATGGGCCTGAGGGTTGTATCGGTTCTTGCAGTGGGTCTGGTTGGATGCAAGAAGCCGATTTTCTGATTTTCACAAGGCACTTTGTGAGCCACACCAACCCGTCTCCAGATTCAAAGGTGCTTCTTCTACTCAATAACCACGCCTCTCACCTGTCTTTGGAGTGTATTGAGTATTGCAGGGAAAAGGGCGTCGTGTTGCTGTCCTTCCCTCCTCACTGCTCCCACAGGCTGCAGCCACTGGACCGCAGCGTGTTTGGTCCCCTGAAGCGGTATCTCAACAAAGCCATGGATCACTGGATGACGAGCCACCCTGCAAAAACAATGTCGATCTATGATCTTCCAAGCATTGTGGCCACTGCACTGCCATCTGCAGCAACACCAGCTAACATCATGGCAGGCTTCAGGTGCACTGGCATATTCCCTTTCAACCCACAGATCTTCAGTGACACAGATTTTTTACCTGCTTATGTAACAGATCGTCCTGATCCTGCAATGCTGCAGGAGGCTTCTCCACCCGCCACTCCACTGGCCGCTCCACTGGCTGCTCCACCGGCTGCTCCACCCGCCGCTCCACCCGCCGCTCCACCCGTTTCTCTGGCTGATCCACCTGTTTCAGTACAGATATCCACCTCCAGTGGGCTGTTCACCTCTCCCTCCCCTGGTGAGGCATCTGCTGAGGATGACTTCAGTCCCGAAGTGCTCCGCCCTTTTCCCAAGGCTGGACAGAGGAAAGGGGAACAAAAGGGGAGAAGGCGGCGATCAACCACCATCCTCACTGACACTCCTGTCAAGAAAGTGCTAGAGGAGGAAAAGGCCAGGAAGGTGCAAAAAGTAAGGAAGCAGCTGCATAAAGACAACACAAAGACAAAGAAGACACCAAGGCCTGCAAAGAAAACTCACCATGAAGACCAAGTTGAGTGCCTTGTATGCTGCGAGGACTTCCTCTCCTCCAAGCCTGGCGAGGTGTGGGTCCAGTGCCTCTTCTGTGAGATGTGGGCGCATGAAGCTTGCACTGAGGGAGGAAGCGTATACATTTGTCACAACTGTGATAATGAGTGATTTTTTTGTAATATGTGCTGCAGGCTACATTTAATGTTCCAGTGTTAAGCTGGTAGCCTTGTTAAGACACTTTAGTAAGAGCACAGGCAAGTTCAGCATGTTCTGCAGTTCAAAATGTCTGTTTGTCACTTCATGAGTTGTTTTATGTTGTTTAAAGTAGGCTTGTTACAAATAAATGCACCGTGTAGCCTACACCCTTGATATAAAAAAAAATGTCTTATTCTGTTTTATTAAGCCTACTCTTTATTACAATGATTTAATCATTTTCATGTTGCACATTACTCCAATGCACCCGTCACATTAAATGTGCATTGTCTTGTTTTGTGTTTAATGATCTGTGTTTTATTAAGATCGGCTTGTAACTGGCACTTTAGTAAGAGCACAGGCAATTTCAGCATGTTCTGCAGTGCAAAATGTCTGTTTGCCACTTGGAGTTGTTTTATGTGTTTAAAGTAGTCTTGTTACAAATAAGTGCACCGTGTAGCTGATATTTAAAAAAAAATGTATTATTCTGTTTTATTAAGCCTACTCTTTATTACAATGATTTAGGCTAATCATTTTCATGTTGCACTTCACTCCAATGCACCTGTCACAGTAAATGTGCATTGTCTTGTTTTATGATTAATGATCTTTGTTTTATTAAGATCGGCCTGTTACTGAATAAAAGTTTACTAGGCTAACAAATGAATCTTTCATTCTTTATTTTTGAAAAGGGACCTTTAAAAACAATACATTAGTCTACAGTTCATGGTTAATATAAACTCAATAAATACAATGTTAAAATACTTTAAAAATTTAAATTCATGTTATAAATAGATCTACAAACTAATTGAGTTCATGGTTAAAAAAAAGTTCATGATTTACATAAATACAATTCTAAAATGTTTAAAAAATAAGTTGAAATATTAAAAATCATAAGTAGGACTATATAAATATGGTTAATGCGTGGTTAAAAATGTGATTAAAAATCATTATGTGCTCTGCATCATCTTCAGGTCCGTCACAGGTCCGTTAACAAACGTTTGACAACAGGTGACGAATGTGAACGTACCCGTTTGCTGAAAGGCTACTTGTACTGACAGTCCCTTTGCCTGATGTTAATGGGCATCCTAGTATAAGTTAAAACAGCAATAAAAGTAAAACTGAGAAGTAAAAAAAAAGAAAAGAAAACAAGACAGGCAGGTCAGAGCAGACCACTTGCGGGCCAGGCCAACGGGGAACTTCCCGGTTCTCCCGTGGCCAGTCCGGGCCTGCTCTTGTATTCGGCACATATGTATCAAACATACCACAGCCCGTTTAGACAGATTTAAAGCCTAAAGAAATAGTTTACCCGCCCGGCCTCCCTCCACTGACATGATGCCCTCAAGTTACTGTCATTCAATCCTTGATTCTCACATTTAACAAACGTTTGACAACAGGTGACGAATGTGAACGTACCTGTTTGCTGAAAGGCTACTTTGTACTGACAGTCCCTTTGCCTGATGTTAATGGGCATCCTAGTATAAGTTAAAACAGCAATAAAAGTAAAACTGAGAAGTATATGGCAGAAAAATGTGTTAACTTACCGTTTTTTGCCTTTTTCGACGACCGCTACAAGTGACCCGCTCGAGCACTACAATTGTCCCTTGTGTGCAGGGCGAATGTATCACTGCGCACCTTCCACTTTCAGCCTGATCACGCTCGATATATTAATCCGCGGAACTTCGTTGCTGTTTGTATTGACGGAGGACACATGTAGGTTGCTTGCATACAAATATTGGCAATCTGAGTTGTAATTTTTTTATGTAGAATGGTGGAAAAACAAAAAGTCCTACAATCGACCCGGATCTCCCCTAAGCTATCTAACCTTCCAGTTAAAAGAGAAGTTTCTCTGGCTTTGAACTAACGTTAGCTAGCTAATTTGCTATTATAGGCTAACGTAGTTGGAACGAAATATCAACAATAATTAGGGACTTTCCTAATTTGAGGAAACTTTTCAAAATCTCTGTGACACCAAACATACCATTACCAAGACATGCAAACATACCTTCATCTTGTTGTCTTTTTTCCTCTTCCTTTTTCTTTCTTTTTCTTTTTTCTGCCCGTCAAGGGTATGTCCTTTGTTGCGACATTATTAGCCACCTGCTCCTAGCATGGCTGGATGCACACCTTACTAGCAGAGCTCTGACATTTAGTCTAGAGCAAAGAGGCAGTAGGAAACTACACTCTGTTAACATAATATTGTCTTTTTGTACAAGAACGTACAATTGATAATATATGAATCATCATCACTCACACATGGAAAAAAATAATAAAGGATTTTTTTTTTCTTTCTTTTTTGAAGTTAATTGCTCTTGGGGCCCCTCTAGTGGTCACGGGGCCCTAAGCAGGTGCTTAGTTCGCTTATGCCTTGGGCCGGCTCTGGTTGGTGGGTGGACACGGAATAAGTTGGTGTTTAGAATGCTGGGCGTGAAGCACAGAGGACAGAAGATGATGCCTGTTCTCCGCTTGGTGGAAAGACGGACCGGACGAGAGCTGATCCCACTGGTGCTGCACCATGTTTGGACGGGATCCACAATACTGACTGATGAGTGGCGGGCCTACCGTCAGGCTCTGCCTGAATTTGGATATGAGCATGATACAGTCAACCACAGTGTGGAGTATGTCAATGCTGATACAGGCTGCCACACTCAACACATCAAGAGGGCCTGGAGGAGCTACAAGGACAGCATCAGGAGACTCCGGGGGAATCGCACCGAGGATCCACTAAGAGATCACCTGATTATGATTGAGTAGAATGAATGGCTGGGTAAAAAACCCTATAATGGTCCATTGGGACGCCTGCTCCATGATATTGCAAAGCAATTCAAATAGACAAATAAATGATGCCAAGAAGGCAACACATTGACATTCTAGAGTGTGTGATGTTATTCATTGCTTTGTTGTTTATTGTTAATTCTGGAAATAGGGGGTGAGTAGACAATGAAATATTTAATTTTAATGTGCAATATGCCTGAATATTGTATCATCAATTCATTTCAAAATTAAGTTGTTATTGTTGTGTTGTAATCCCACCATTCTTGTCTCCCACCATACTTATCTGTGGTCTCTGTTCATAAGTGTGTTCAATATGATGATCAGACCCCAATGCAAAATAATCACTCTTTTATAGATCACTAATTAAAGATTTAATAGAGTCAAATAAATGTTACTCGATGGTTTATAAACCAATTATTAACCATTTACAAAGTATTACAAACATCAGTCACAATTTTACAACAACCATCTAAGTAATGTTAATAGATGGTTTATAAACCAAGTATTAACCATTTAAAAAGTGCTACAAATAAGAGGTCTTCTACATATTTAATGTTTATTGATGTTTTACAACCAATTAGGTAGGCTATATAAATCATTTGGTAATCATTGACAAATGCTTAATATAGTGTTAAAAATGTTATAATGAGTGCAACTATAAACCGTGAATAAATAGTCCATTGATAATCAATAAACATTATTAATTATTATTTTATTGTTTGTTAATGGTAAAGTAACTATTAACTTACATTAATAAACTATCTATTTACCATTTATAAATGGTCTATTTGCCATTTATAAATGATGGTTAAACATTAATAAATGGTCTATTTAACGTTTATAAATGATGGTTAAACATTAATAAACTATCTGTTTACCATTTATAAATAGTCTATTTACCATTTATTAATGATGCTTATTGTAAAATGTTAACTTTTGATAAGCTTAGTCCAATGATTATCCACAGAAAGGCTGCTACGAATCGGACCTACAGTTTAAGAGGACATGTCAAAAATGTGTTCTTCAAAAAATTTCAAATGGTGGAAAATTTTATTGGTGGTCCCTTTTTGTACAGATTTCAAGTCAGTCAGTCTTACCGTGTAAGGGGTGTTTCCTTTCAAAAATATAATTTTTGAGCCTTAATTATAGCGAACCCATCTGGCCAACTGATGTTATATTTCATGAACAGCATTCGCGCGCACCTTCCAATCGTTGGTGAAAATTTCATGACTCTCATGTAACATCTCACAGGAATTTGTGAAAACATTTCTGAAGGAAAAAAGAAAAGAAAAAGGGCTTGAACCCTAATGATGATGATGATGATAATAATAATAATAATAATAATAATAATAATAATAATAATAAAACAGTACGAAAACAGCCCTTTGGGCTTGAACCCTTAATACATGTTTAAAGTTACATAGAGAATCCTTAAAGGAGCCAGAAGCTAAGAACAAGTTTCTGTCAGTTCAAAAAGTACAGTGATAGCCTACTCTTTGTTTTGATTAGGTAGCTCAGACGTGTAGGTAGGTACATGTGGGAATCATTCTTGCTCGTGTCTGTCATATAACTATTGAGTACATTATGTTCATTTGTAGCTGTGAAGCTATTTTTAACACAGCTGAACAGACTGCTTTAGTACACTAACACCCTCAGGGTAAAAAGTGACAGAATGACATCTGTAAGAATTTTGTCATAAACACATGTGCATGTCTTGGGAGATGACATGGGTTTTTAACTTTATGGATATTTTTTTAAGAATTGATGAACACTTTTCTGTGTTTGTGTCCAGTAAAGAACATCAATGTTTGGTGTTTTCTCTATCCCCATCATACACCACACATTCTTAGACCTCTACCTGGACCACAATGCAATGTATCAAAATTAGATTGGGGTTTGAATGATTTGAATAAAAGAGGAACTGTGAACCTTTATTTACAATAACACTTCAGCTGATATTTACTCTCAGCATTCAAAAACCAGAGAATTTTGCTAAATTTAGGATATTAGTGGATGTTTGCTTTTCAGAAATAATTCATATTCGCACTAAAACACTTTCACCATTACACAAAAACATGAAAATCCTTTAGAGATTTGGTGGATAAATGTTTAACTAGGTCGTATTAAGCTGTGGCCCGTTGTTCGAAAGTAGAATTAAGCAATCTAGGATAAGTGGAAAAGCGAGGCTGGACAAAGTCTCATCAGTCCATCCTGGCTTCATTGGTTGTTCGAACGCCAAGCCAGGCTGAGGAGGAGCAGCTATGTCAAGCCAGGTGTAACTTATTCAGGTAAGTGCGCGTCCACGGTTTTCTTAAATAGACCGCATGGGTCGATCACAGTTTCACTGATGCACCAATGGAGAGGGCACGTGTCTCGCTTAGTAAGCAGCATGTCATTATGGAGACTTATGAGGAGGTTAAACACATAGTAACTAAAAAAGGAAACACAGCAGCAATTATTAAGCAGAGAGAAAATGCGTGGCAGACAATTGCGGACCAACTGAATGCGTAAGTAATCTAAAAATAAACATTGCTGCGCAAATGAATCTGTCATAATTACAATTAAAGTTCCTTTCACAAATTAACAGTTGTACACTTTGCCTTAAAGGTACAGCACAAATACAACTGGACAAAAGCACACCTGGCAACAGGTGAAGATTATGTATAAGAATTTTTTTATTTATTTTTTTTGCAAAATATTTTTATTGACAACAATCTTTTGTGACAGTAGAGTTCTGAGAGTATACAATTGACTTGTTTTTTCTAACTGAAAGAAAGAAAGAAGAAAGAAACAAATAGAAAAACAAAACATTTAAGTGCAAAATAAGTGACAAATAGGATCATCAAACCTACGGAGCCCCTTAAAGTCCCCCAAAAAGAAAAAAAAGACTATCTCGTGCGATAAGCTAAATCGAGCGCATGAGATACTAAAACGTACGCTCGACATACAATTATTTCCCACGCTGAAAGCTCAGACAGGTCACTGTCTGAGTCCCCTGGCTGTGTACTATTTATAGACGAGGTTACATTACAGCGCAGCCAGGCAGCACTGCCGCCCGCTCTCCGTCACTCGCACAATTCCGAATTTCGTTGTACTACAAAAGCTTGAAATGAATGTTCAACTCATTGTTTTTTATTGAAAATATGTCACTGTCTTCATTTATTATGTATAATTTCTCTAGCAGCAAACACATTTAAAGGAGACGCTTGTCAGGTCTTTGTACGCGTGCTGTCCGTGGTGCTGAAATCCCCGCTCCTGCTGACAGCAGTCCAGGGGAGAAAAAAAAGACATTTCTTTGCTCTGTGCTTTCAGAAAATAGTCCCACTGTGTTTGCAGGGCATATCAGGCTGTGTGATTATGCACAAAGCTTGGTTAACGCATTGGAGCAATTTCATACAATTGCGGACATTAAACATGATAAACTAATTTCAATTCAACATGGTCATTTGCTTAGAGGATTCAGCTGAAGCAATAATGAGTGTTATATGTCTTTAAGATGAAGTATTTGCTTGTTTTGTGGTTAATTATACACATGATCCGTTTGACCCCATCATACGGTCCGTTAGTCCCTGCAGACAGGGTTATATTGCTCCTTAAATGGCTTGATTTAGTTATCAAAGTTTCATTTTCTTAACAAAACATTCTAGTTCTCTTATAACTGCATGTTATAATAAAATAACTTCAAATCAAATCCTTAATCATTGATAAGTGTGCATGCTTTTACTGCTTTTCCTGCTGTATTCAAGTGGATGCGCTGGAACACTTGGCAGAGAGCCAATGCTGCCTGGCTGCGCTGTAACGTAACCTCGTCTATAAATAGTACACAGCCATGGTACTGACTCAGACAGTGAACTGTCTGAGCTTTCAGCGTGGGAAATAATTGTATGTCGAGTGCACGTTTTAGTATCTCGTGCACTCGATTTAGCTTATCTCGTGTGCACGAGATAGTATCTTGTGTGCATGAGATAGTTTATTTTCTTTTTTGGGGACTTTAGGGGCTCCATACAAACCCAAACAACCAGACAAAAAAAAAAAAAAAAAAGGAAAAAGAAACCTAAGCACCACATAAGCACATTATCCTGGATAGTTAAAGATAGTGTTATAGTGATAGTATACCAACAGTATACACATAAATGTACAAAAAATTTTTTTTACAAGGCAATCACTACACCCACTTAATCCATCCTTCATCATTTGCTGTTTCTAACCATAACATAACATTTACATTTCAATACACTGTCATTATTTACATAATTCAAACAAAGCAAGTCACCAGATATTGATCAAACAAGACAAAGCGGGCCCATCAGAAACAAAATAACAGCTACTGAGGGCCACACAAAGAGCCCATTAAAACACAAAAAAACAAAAACAAGAGTTTTTCTCAATAGTGGGCCAAGCAAAGAATCAAGTCTGAGTGAAAGAATAAATAAATACAAAACTTAAAATGCAAATAAATTATAACAATGAGTAAAAGTGGGCATCATGAGTCCTTTATAATAAATTAGTCCTTAGTCTGGCAGAACCTGCAAGTCTGTAAAATAAGATAGGAAAGGTTGCCATTTGAAGAACTTGTCAGTGCTTCCTCTCATTATACATTTAATCTTCTCAAGTTTGAGGAAGAACATAGTATCTTGGAGCCACTGGCCAACAGAGGGAGGGCTAGGAGATTTCCAGAGGTGGGTAGTAACTAGTTACATTTACTCAGTTACATTTACTTGAATAACTTTTTTGGATAAATTGTACTTTTCAGAGTAGTTTTAATGCAAAATACTTTTTACTTTCACTTGAGTTATATTGTTTTAAAGCAACAACACTCTTACTTGAGTACAATATTTGGCTACTCTACACATGAATTTGCAGATTATTATTTTTGATTGATTGATTATATTCATGTTCTTATTTTACAAATAAATCAGACGTTACTCAACAGCTACTCAGTACTTGAGTAGTTTTTTCACCAAATACTCTTATACTCTTACTCAAGTAATTATTTGGATGACTACTTTTTACTTTTACTTGAGTAATATTGTCCTAAAGTATCAGTACTCTTACTTGAGTACAATTTTTGGTTACTCTACCCACCTCTGGAGATTTCCACTGTAGGAGAATGCGACGTCTGGCTAATAAAGATGTAAAATTTATAATCTCTTTTTGTGTAGAATTTAAACGAACTGACACATCTGAGGACCCAAAAATAGCACTCAGTGGGCAGGGTTGTAGCTGTTTTCCCATTATGGTAGACATTATATTAAAATAACTTGACCAGAAGTTATGTAAGCGTGGGCAGTAGCCCCAAATAGAAGAATTCATCATTTTATCTAAGGAATCAAAAAATGACTTGGGTAAAAATAAGGGAATTGATTGAAACAGAAAAAGAAATTTGGGCAAAATATTCATTTTAACAACATTAATCTTCCCAATCAAAGAGAGAGGGAGATTCTTCCACTTCTGAAGATCAGATTTCACTTTGGTAATTACAGCCGCTACAAGGAACTTTTAACTGGATATGCAAAAGTCTCTCATTTCTGCTGATGTCTGTGAGTGACCTACAACAGCAAATGAGACCATCGGTGTGAAGATAAGCTATTTCTATATAGTGTATATCCACACCTTTAGGAAACTGTCTCCGGGTCCACCCCAGGTCGCTTCCAGGACGAAACAATTTACGGCACTCAGACGGCACACGTCATCTTACCTAGCTGCTTACATTTATAGTGACTCTTATAAATATTCGCTATTCCTCCTCCTCGACCCGACGTCTGTGGGGAGTTAAATAGCAGCAATCATCAGGTAAAAGTTCTGTGAAAGCACTGGACTCACCAACAGTCAGCCATGTCTCAGTCACACAGAGAAAATCCAATCCTCGGGAAGTCAGGAAATCCTTCAGGATAAACGTTTTGTTCCCTAGCGATCTAGCATTTACCAGCCCCACACAGTTGCGCAGATTCACCCCGCGCCAGCGGGGACGAGGAGAGCAGGGGCCGCGGGGCTGGAACACCTCATCCGGGCCGACGACAGGTACCAGCCAGGCGTCGACAGGGTCTAATGAGTGCCGAGAAATAAAGAGGCGAGGCACCGCTCCATACTCAGTCCAAGAAGCCGTGGAAGTGCTCGCCAAACAGGCCTTCAGCCTTACCAGCCGACCGCTGAGTTTACCCCAGCGGCGGTGGCGCTTACGCCGGAGAGGTGGAGCTGGGGCCATCTTAGTGTTTCATTCATCCCCAAAACAAACACATGCGCGAGCCAGGTAAGCGTCTTTATGACAATACGCGCTAGAGCTCATGGGAAATGTAGGCTTCATTCCGGCAAAACACTACTGCTTTTGTCCACAGGGTCGCCAAAATCAACTCAAAATGAAAGTTCCTTGTAGGGGCTTTAATGGGGCAAAATTAGCAGACAAAAGACCTGAAAATGTGCGTGTCACATTAATGCCAAGATACTTAAATCCAGTGCGAGTGATGTTAAAAGGCAGGTCAGCTTGCTTAAATTGCTGAGCTGCTGTGTTAATACTATAACATTCACTCTTTTGGAGATTTAACTTATAACCTGAGAAGGAACTGAAAATATCTGAAGTGGACAGAATACCCAAGAGAGAAGACACTGGATCAGTCACATATAATAACAAATCATCTGCATACAATGATAAACGATATTCAACACCATTACGGATGACCCCTTTAAAAGAAGTGGAGGACCTCAATGAGATAGCCAGTGGTTCGATAGCCAAGGCAAAAAGACATGGCGATAAAGGGCAGCCTTGCCGTATGCCACGCTCTAGTATGAAATATTCAGAACGAATATAATTTGTTTGAACACTGGCTTCCGGTGATATATATAATAATTTCACCCAACTAATGGATCTATCTCCAAAGCCAAATCTTTTTGAAACTGCAAGCAGGTACCTCCACTCTACTCTGTCAAATGTTTTTTCAGCATCCAAAGCAATGACAAATTCGGGTAAATCGTCACAGTATGTTCACACCGGGCGCGAGTAAAATATTCGCCTCGCTCTACTCGCGTGAGTTTGACCGCTGGAATATTTGTTTTTACTCGTGACATTCACGCGAGTCATTCGCGCGAGCAACAGTGTGTTCACACCGCTAGTAAATGAGACAAGTATGCCGGCTGGAAAGCAAGCTACATCGGTTGTGCTAACTGGGGCTAATGCTAGTGCTAACTTTGTTGATAGAAAAGTACAGCCGATAGTTGGAATCAATTTTCAAAACAGGCTGACCGACCTCCTCACTCACTTTCCTCCACGGCAGGTCTTTCTTGGTCCGAAGCTTATAATTTGGGGACGTAACGTCATAAAGCTCAGGGTGGCCACAAACAGCTATTATTAGCTTGTCCTCCATTTTCAGAACAATGCGGGGCAGTTGTTGACCATTGAGGTCCATCCAGATGTGGCAGAGAAGTGTGTGAAGGCTACCTGCATTCTCCATAACCCAGACACCTGCAGTGAGGGCGAGCATCCCAGTCGCCATCGGTGAAGTGGAGCCTGCATTGAATATTAGCACCAAAATAAATATCCATCTGTCTCCGGTGAGTTTTTTGCATGTGAAAATCAATAAATATTCACTGTATCCGGCAAGTCACATCGCCTGAATGAATGTTGTTTACTACAACGGCAGCACCATGTCAGTGACGTCGGTGAGTCGGTGACGACAGGAAAATCTCAAGGCTGAAAGGCTGCCCCGACACAGCATCAAGCGAATATTTCGCTCGGGTTCAATATTTTGAACTTGCGCGAAGAGGCGAATGATGCGAATTTCGCGTGTTTGCTCCATTTGCGTCGCACCATTCGCGTCGCACCATTCGCGTCGCGCCATTCTTGCCGCCGGCACAAATTCGTGTCTATTCGCGTCTTTACATTGACTTTGTATGTAATCTTATCGCGTGGTGTGAACACACTGTCAGAGTGTGTTGAATGAATTATATTTAACAAAGTATTAAAAAATAGTTGACGCCCTTTAATGAATCCATTTTGTTCTTCTGAGATAATACTAGGCAAAACCCTCTCCAATCGAAGCGCGATAACTTTAGACAGAACTTTTACATCAGCATTTAATAAAGACAAAGGTCTATAAGAACTACAAAGAGAGTGAGGAGAGGAGAGGAGGAGAGTGAGGAGAGGAGAGGAGCGAGAGTGAGGAGAGGAGAGTGAGAGTGAGAGGAGAGCGAGAGTGACGGCAGTAGTGATGGGAATTCCGGCTCTGTTCTTTTGGCTCGGCTCACTAAAAAGAGCCGGCTTTTTCGGTTCCCAAGTGGCTCCTCAGATTTTTGTTGCTTAAATTAATTTATTACCAACAATAATATAAAATTATGTGTAAAATAAATTACTAATGTAAAAAAAAATACATTGTATCAAATGTTTAGCCTACTATTTATATGGCATTATATACTCTACAGAGTGCTACAAAAAATAAATTATAAAGTACAAAAAAACTTTTAACTATTTTAAACTTTTAGCTTTTTACTATTAAACACTTAACTTGTAACTATTTACAGTGAAACAACATAGGGAAGTTTACAGAATCACACAACAGAATATAACTAAAACTGCAGCAGCAGTTGCAGTAGACACACTGGCAGCTTCATTAATAGCAGGTTTGCTTGCTTCCAATTGCGCTGATGGATGAACAGCTCTCATGTGCCTGTGCAGGTTGTTTGGATATGAGATTTTAATCTTGCAGACTCTACACTCTGCCCTTGTATTGTCAGTGTAATTGAAATGATTCCAAATTTTACTGCTTTTCCTGCTGTATTCATTTTCTCAACTTTTTACCTTTCCAGCATGTTGTCTCTCTCTGTGGCGCCTGCTCTCTGTCTCTCTCTGGCTCCCTCCCTCCTGCTCATGTGCTCACTTTGCTGTGTGTGCCTGTAACCCCCGCCCCTCCCCCTTCTGCTCACCACGGACACCACACATATTGACCAATCAGGTGCAGCTTGAACAGAAAAAAATAAAATCAAATCAAAGGGACCCAGCTCCCATCGTTCACTTCAAAGAGCCGGCTCTATGTGCTGTTTTGTTCGCGACCGACACATCACTAGACGGCAGGAGAGCGAGAGTGACGGCAGGAGCGGAGGGTTTACGGCAACATGGCGGCGCCCTGAACCTGCCAGCATAACACAAAAAACATTTCAGAAATCGGATTACTACCAAATTTTTAAACGTCTGTACACTGGAGTCGCTTGAGGACTACATTGACGAGTGTTTCGACCGGTCAGGGTTGACAGTCTCCACACAGTCGTGGAAGGAGTGCGGCGACAGGGTTTTTTTTTTTTTTTTGGTGGGAGCAGTGTCGGAGGTGGAAGGAGAGAGAAATAGTGTCGGATTGCAATCAACTGAACCGTGAGTGTAGGATGGGTGAAAGTTCGGAGGGATGGGATGAGGACGGTATGGATTGGTGTTTCGCATCAAACAGAAGAAGGAAAAGGCAGGATAAGAAAGATAGAAGCGAAGCTTGGTCAGATTGAAGCAGTCAAGAAGAAGAGGGTGCTTCAAAAAAAGTAAGAACTTATCGGGAAGATTCAGCGCAACATGAGACTGAGAAAGACTGGAAAGTAGTCATCTTGTTTGGGAGAGAAGCGGGGCACTTTCATCCAGTTAGAATGACTAAAGCAGTTGAGAAAGAAATTGGAAAGATAAGATTTGCCAAGTTTCTCAACAACCGCAGAGTTCTTATTTCTGCTATGAACAAGCAGCAACAAGATAAAAACCTCAAGATAAATACACTTGATGGAGTAAAGATTACAACAGACATCCCTGGTATATTAGCTAAACTGAGAGGTGTAATTTCAAATGTGCCGCTAGAAATGACTGAGGAGGAAGTCAAAAAAGAAATCAGAGGAGGAAAAGTGCTAGACGTCAAGAGACTAAAGACAAACAAAGATGGGGCAAAGAAGGAAAGTTTATCAATGCTGGTACAATTTGAGAGCATGCTCAAATCTGATCCCAAAGAGATCAGAATGGGGTGGATCAATTACAGAGTAAGAGAATATATCCCAAATCCGATACGGTGCTTTAAATGCCAAAGAATGGGACATGTAGCCCAACAGTGCCGCGGTAAACAAAGATGTGCAAAATGTGGAGGGGATCATGACTATGGTAAATGTGCGAAAGATGCTAAGCTGAAATGTTGTAACTGTGGAGGAGAACATAGTGCAGCATTTGGAGGCTGTTCTGTACAGATTAAAGCAAAAGAGGTGCAAAAATCTAAGGTAATCAATAACATATCATATACAGAAGCTTTAAAGAGAGTTAATGATGAAATGCAAAGTAGACCCTCATATGTAGAAGTAATGAGAGGCGAAGTAGGAGGAATAAGTGGCGACCTGAGGTCTCTACCACAGAGAGCTAGCAGGCCTAGAAGGCAAGAAGACAGAGCAGCTAAGGCTCCAATGAAACAGCTGGTGCAGTGTTCACATAAATGCAAGGTTAAAGAGGATTCACTGATTGTGGATCATACAAGTTTTGTTGCCTTTATTTGTAAAATAATCAATGTGGCTACTAAGCAAGAAAAAAAAGTGATAGAATTAAGACAGTGGTGAATGCAGCAGAAGAGTTCCTGGGTATTCAAGACTTAAGAGCAGAGGATATTCATGAAATACTGAGAACAAACATTGATGGAGGGTCCCAGAGTAATGATTAACATCTTTCTTATGGTGATCCATTTACTACAATGGAACGCGAGAAGCCTTATTGCCAATGGACAAGAATTGAAAAGTTATGTATCAGAATTAGAACCTCGACCGGATATCTTATGTGTGCAAGAAACCTGGTTAAGGCCTCATCTTGATTTTGTTCTACCAGGATATACCTCAGCTCGATATGACAGGGCAGACAATCAAGGAGGTGGCTGTGCTACATTTGTTAAAGATAACATAGTGTTTCGAAGGTTACCATCACCAGCAGACATGGAATGTGTAATTATTGAAGTGTGTAATGCAGATGTTAACACTAAAACAATCAACTTTTACAACCCATGCAAGAAGTTGAGTGTTGAAATGTTTAATACAATCAAGCATGATAATAGAAAAGAAATTGGTGCGGGGATTTTAATGCACATAACAGTCTTTGAGGAAGTAAACACACAGATGATAATAATGGAAATGTGGTGGAGGAACTATTGGAAGAAAGATCACTAGTCTGTATCAATGATGGCAAAGGAACAAGACTAGATGTTTATAGAAATAGCCTATCTTGTCTTGATTTAACACTTGTCTCTAGAAATTTAGTATGTTCATCTGAATGGAATGTTGATGATAACTCTAGCATAGGAAGTGATAATTTCCTAATTCTTTGTTCTGTAAACCTTAACATTTTTTCACAAGAAAGATACAAGTTAAAGAAATGGTGCTTCGACAAAGCTAATTGGGGAAAATTCCAAGAACACTGTATAGAGAAAGCTAGTTTGATCTCAGTGGATGGTAATATAGAAGAATGTGTTTCGTTAGTGACTAATCTAATTCTGAATGCTGCATTGAAGAGCATACCCATGAGCAATATAACTGGAAAAAGAAAAGTTGTACCATGGTGGAATGAAGAATGTACTAAAGCTGTGAGAGAACGAAATAGAGCTTTACGAGTACTGAGGAGTAACTTGAATCAAGAAAACTTAATAGACTACCAAAGGAAAAAAGCTCTGACTCGTAAGGTTATCAAATCTAGTAAAAAGAGCACATGGAGAACATATGGTGGTGGTTGATGATGATGGTTGGAACATGTTAAAGAAAATGAGTGGTAAAAGGAAGTACAATAAAATACCAGTATTAGAGGAGAAACAATAGCTATAACTGACAAAGAAAAGGCTCATTTGCTGGCTAAGAATTTTGCCAATGTACATAGTGGAAATCATTTGGATGATCTGCATAAAAAGAGGAAATACTCAGTGAAAACCAGAATATAATTAGGAAAAAAGATAATGTAGACTCAACTCTTGATGCTGAGCTGACTATGAGTGAGTTAGAAATAGCGTTGCATGGCACTAGGAATACAGCAACAGGTCAGGACCAATTAAGCTATGTGATGTTTCGCAAATTGCCTGATTGAGTATTGAAACTTGTCTTGGAATTATTTAAGAAGATATGGAGAGAAGGGATCATGCCAAAAAGCTGGAAGACTGCACTTATTTTGCCTTTTAGTAAATCCGGTAAATACCCAAATAACCCTGGAAACTACAGACCCATTGCCTTAACCTCGCATTTGTGTAAATGGATGGAAAAGATCTTGGTCCAGAGACTTAATTATATATTAGAGCAGAGAGGTCTAATGGCATCATATCAGAATGGTTTCAGGAAAGGCAGATCAACTACGGATGCTGTCGTGAAAGTTAGCAATGAAATAGAGAAAACATTCAAGATGAAAGAACTGATGGTGATTGTTTTCTTTGACACTGAAAAAGTCTATGATTCCATGTGGAGAGAAGGACTGTTAATCCAAATGAATAGAATGGGTATTAGTGGAAGTTTGTTTAACTGGGTGCTAGACTTTCTTTCTGAATGAAAGTTTAGAGTTAAAGTAGGGCTGGAGATATCCAATGAATTTGATACAGTTAATGGCATTCCCCAAGGAAGTGCCATCAGTCCAGTATTATTTAATATTATGATTAATGATATTTTTATAAACCTAGATAGAAGGATTTGTTCATCCTTATATGCAGATGACGGAGCTATTTGGATCAGGGGGAGAGATGATACAAGTGTTTTGAAAAATATAAAGGAGGCTATTTAAAAAGTAGAACAATGGTCATATAATTGGGGATTCAAACTTTCACCCAGTAAATCTTGTTACATGTACTTCACCAGGAAGAGAAAGATAGAGGAACAGAGTCTTAATTTATATGGGCAACCAATAGAAAAAGTAAAGGAATTCAAGTACTTGGGGATCTGGCTTGATGAAAGGTGTACGTGGAAGTTGCATGTTGAAAAATTAGAAACAAAATGCAAAAAAGTAATTAATTTAATGAGAGCTATATCAGGATATAATTGGGGAACAGATAAGCAGGCATTAATAGATATATGTAAGGCATTGATGAGATCAGCAATAGATTATGGATGTTTTGTTTATGGAGCAGCAGCTAAATCACACTTAAACAAAATTGAAAGAATGCAAAACAAAGCCTTTAGACTCTGTATTGGTGCAATGAAGACACCTCCAACTAGTGCCGTGCTGGTGGAATCAGGTGAAAGCCCACTAGAGTTCAGAAGGGACAAACTCTCATTAGCATATTGGATTTGGTTAAGTGGATGTGGGGATGAAAACATCAAAAGTGTCATAAATGAATGCTGGGAATATAACAGTTTTAAGGGAAATGGTTTTGGATGGAAGATAAAAGATAAAAGTGAAAAATATGGCATTAAAGAATTTTGTTTTAATTCCCCTTTGCCAATAAGTAATGTTCCTCCATGGCTCTTTCCTAAGGTTAAAGTAGATTTTAGTATTATGAACCTAAAGAAGGATTGGGTGGAAAGGGAAATAGGGCATTGTGCAAATCAATACATAAATAATCATTTTTACAGTTATTTACAAATATTACTGATGGCTCAAAATGATCGTGTTGGTACAGGAGTTTACATCCCACTTTTTCAAATTCAGCTGAGCAATAGGATAACAGATAAATTATCAGTTTATTCAGCGGAGATGATGGCAGTCATTTTTGGGCTTCAGTGGGTGGAGGAGGTCAGACCAGACAGGGTGGTGCTGTGTGTTGACTCTGCAGCAGTGTTATTGAGCTTACAGAATATGAAGTCACTCAGGGAAGATTTAATGTTTGAAATTCTTCAGTGTCTGTTCAGAGTTCAGAAAGTGGGGATCGAGGTAGAATTTTGCTGGGTACCTGCCCATGTGGGATTAAAAGGTAATGAATGTGCAGATAGGGTGGCAAAAAGAGCACTTCGTATGAGACATGTAACTGATATTCCATTTGGAAAAGGTGAAGGAAAAGCACTAATCAAAAAGAAAATATCAGAATTTTGGCAGAAGAAGTGGGATGAGGACAGTAAGGGCAGAACTTACTACAGAATACAAAAAACACAGTCAGAGCACAGAGTATTAAGGGAAGAAGTAGAAGAGAGGAGGTAGTTTTATCAAGATTAAGGTTTGATCACACTGGTTTAAATAAGACTTTATTTTTATTGGGAAAAGTAAACTCACAAGTTTGCACATATTGTAATATTATTGAAAATGTTGAACATGTAATTATGTACTGTAGTAAATATAACGAAGAAAGGGTAAGGTTGCAACAAAGGGTGAGAGAGGCAGGACGGGATTGGAATTTGGCAGGGATACTGGGAACTAAGGGAGATAAGGTGTGGGAGATACAGAGCAGGGATACTGGGAACTAAGGGAGATAAGGTGTGGGAGATACAGAGAGAGGTAATAGATTACCTATATAACACTGGTTTGTTTTATAGAATATAGCGGTTGGCGTTTCTTTTCTTTTTTTTCTTTTTTTTTTAATTGATTTATTTTTTTTGTTTTTGTTTTGTTTCTTTATTATTTATCCATGATATAATGTAATGTAAAACTAGATCCTGTCTTACATACTCCGGTCCAGTTGGTGGCGGTATGCACCTTTAAATTTGGTATTGCAATCCACCAGAAAACACAAAGAAGAAGAAGAAGAAGAAGAAGAAGAAGAAGAAGAGTGTTTCGACCGGCTCTGCGCCATGGAAACCCCCAGTGCCAAGCGCCACAGGAACTCCTCCACAGACACAGAGGATATCCCCTCCGACAGCAACCAGGTTGCTCCCCTCCTTGCAAACATAAACACTCTCCTCACTCGATGCACGCATTAACCTCATTGAACTGCTACACAAAGAATTCCAGGGTCAGAGACAAAGCCTGGAATTCAGTCAGGAACAAATCAGGACTCTCATAAAATCCAATAAAACTCTCGAAACCTCTGTCAAAACCCTCGAAACTCAGCACTCACAAGTCACCAAAGAAAACAAAGAAATGAAAGAAACAATACTGGATCTCCAAGCCTGCAGCATGCGCGACAACCTGGTGTTTTCAGGCATATCAGAAAACACACAGGAAAACCCCGAAAAGACACTTATGGACTTCATGCAAACTCACCTCAAACTGCCGCCCGAAAAATCAAACGGATCACTTTCCATCACGTTCACCGGATCGGCAATATCAAGACAGACAGCACCAGACCGAGACCCATCGTGGCTAAATTTGAACATTTCAAGGACAAAGAATTTGTTAAAACTCTGGGCAAATTTCAAGGACAAAGAATTTGTTAAAACTCTGGGCAAAGAACTGAAAGGCACCCGCTTTGGTCTTAATGACCAATTCCCGAGGGAAATACAGTACAGACGAAAACTGCTGTACCCAATCTGGAAACGTCTCATTCAGGAAGGAAAACGCGCCATCATATCTGTGGATAAACTGTACGTAGATGGGAAACTGTACCGTGACCGAAACGTGACCACCTGGCTGAACAACGACCACCTCCGCCTAAACATGAACTCACATGAACAAAAAAAGTGCTCTCTCCATCCATTTTATTTTTGTCTATTTTGGTGTCACTTAGGATAACAATAATGAAATACAACTTAAATCAGTATCAGTATCACTCAAGTGTTGATCATCTTTTTCACTTAATTAGAAAAAAGAAATAAATAAAATTAAGTTTGTTAGCTGGAATATCCGGGGCATAGGCTCTTAGGCAAAATGGACCAAGGTCCTTAACCACTTAACCAAACTGCAAGCAGATATTTGTCTATTACAAGAGACCCACCTCTGCCCATCTGAACAACACAATCTAAAATCCTCACAATACAACCAAGTTTATTCAGCCACATACAACTCTAGAAAAAGAGGGGTCTCAATTCTAATTAACAAAACTATTCCACTCATTATAAATTCAGCAATAATAGATCCAGAGTGACGCTACATTATTATCCATGCCTCTCTCTTCAGTGAAAATTACATAATTGTAAATGTCTATGGCCCAAACAATGATGATCCCCCTTTTTTTCACACATTCTTCTCCTCGTTCAATAACATGCCTGATTTACCTTTAATAATCGGAGGAGATTTTAATACAGACAGATCGTACACCCCAAGCACCTTCAAACCATGGACCTCATCTGAAATAATAAAACAACACATGAATGAGTTTGGTCTTGGAGACATTTGGCGACTACACAACCTAACATCCAGGGAATATTCCTATCACTCACACATTCATAAATCCTTCTCACGCATAGATTTCTTTCTCGGTAGCAACTCTATCATATCCATTATCTCTGATGCAAATATCCATCCCATTGTAATAAGTGACCATGCCCCTGTATCTTTCTCCCTGAACACCAATCATCCTATCAAACCTTTCTGCTCAAGATGGCGCTTTAATGCCTGTCCTTAAAGATCCAGATTTCGACATTTACTTCAAAAGAGAGTGGGCATCCCTGATTGATATAAACGGTTCTCCAGACACCTCACCAACAACTCTGTGGGAAACGGCAAAAGCAGTAATGAGGAGAAAAATAATATCATACTCATCATACAAGAAGAAAGAAGACATGGAGATCAAAAATTAACTAGAGAGAAAACTCAAACAGCTGAACGACTCATATGCAAATAACCCATCAGAAGTTATTCACAATAAACAAAGACAAGTTAAATTCCAACTAGACAAAATACTTAACAAAAAAACTCAATTTATAATAGAAAGATTAAGACATGATAAATTTGAATATAACAATAAAAATGGGAAATACCTGGCAAACCAACTAAAACGTAACAAAGAAAAATCCATAATATCCGTAGTGAGGGATTCAGCAGGGAGGCCAATGTTCTCACGCCAAGAGATCAACAACACTTTTNCCTTTCTGCTCAAGATGGCGCTTCAATACCTCTCTCCTTAAAGATCCAGATTTCAACATTTACTTCAAAAGAGAGTGGGCATCCCTGATTGATATAAACGATTCTCCAGACACCTCACCAACAACTCTGTGGGAAACGGCAAAAGCAGTAATGAGAGGAAAAATAATATCATACTCATCATACAAGAAGAAAAAAGACATGGAGATCGAAAATGAACTAGAGAGAAAACTCAAACAGCTGAACGACTCATATGTAAATAACCCATCAGAAGTTATTCACAATGAACTAAGACAAGTTTAATTCCAACTAGACAAAATACTTAAAAAAAACTCAATTTATAATAGAAAGATTAAGACATGATAAATTTGAATATAACAATAAAAATGGGAAATACCTGGCAAACCAACTAAAACGTAACAAAGAAAAATCCATAAAATCCATAGTGAGGGATTCAGCAAGGAGGCCAATGTTCTCAGGCCAAGACATCAACAACACTTTTCAATCATTTTACAGTAAACTATACACCTGTGATCATGAACCAGACGTATCAGAAATTGATTCATTTTTAGACATTCTCAACCTTCCCAAAATAATAATTGATCAAGCAAATATTCTGGACAAACCATTTACACAAGATGAATACTTTAAGGCACTCAACCAAATGCCAAACAATAAAGCACCTGGTCCGGACGGCCTCCCTGCTGAATTCTTCAAACATTTCTGGAACACTATTTCACCACTATTCATGAAAATGTGCCAAGAAATCAAACATACCTCCAAAATTCCCCAACACATGAATACTGCTCTCCTCTCATTACTGCCAAAGCCAGGCAAAGACCCGACTCAATGCTCCAATTACTGGCCTCTATCACTAATCAACACAGACGTTAAAATAATAAGCAAAGCCCTGACCATCCACATTCCTCAGATAACATGCGCAGACTTTTTAACCTGATAACCATTTCTGGATCCAACAACCTCAAAACCATTATCACCTCAAAAATATCAGATTACTCAATAAATTGGACCAAATCTACCATCCTGCCATTGAGTGGGGGGGGACTGGATGGCTACATCCTCACAAGCACCCCCTCCCTTACCTGTTGGCAACATTAAATACTTAGGTATAAATATTTCCCCCATGTTGTCAGAGTTGTTCAAATTAAATTTCACCCCACTACTCAAAACCATTGAAGACGATCTCAACCGTTGGATGAACTTGCCACTTTCTCTCACCGGTAGAATAGCTGCAGTCAAAATGTCAATATTACCCAAAATCAATTATCTTTTTACAATGATCCCAGTCCAACCTACGACCAACTAGTTTCAATCACTGGACTCTATAACACACAAATTCTACTGGAAAAATAAAAAAACAAGGATCAAACTCACAACATTACAAAAAAGTAAAATAGCAGGCGGTCTAGAGGCACCCAATTTTCATTGTTATTTTCTCGCCAACCAATTACAGTATATTTATAAATGGATTAATAATAATAATAATAATAATAATAATAATACATTTTATTTAAGGGCGCCTTTCATGGCACTCAAGGTCACCTTACAAAAGTACAGAAGTGCATAAAAACAGGGATAAAAACAAACAATAAAATACAATGGACAGTGCAAAGATCAGACGGAGTATGAGAGTTTGAACAGATGGGTTTTCAGTCTGGTTTTAAAGAGGGGTAAGGAGTCCGTGTTGCGGAGGTCAGGGGGGAGGGAGTTCCAAAACTGGGGAGCCGAGCGGCTGAATGCTCGGCCCCCCATGGTGACGAGGCGAGCAGAGGGGACAGAGAGATGGATGGAGGAAGAGGATCGGAGGGTACGGGTAGGTACAGAGATATTAATGAGGTCAGAGAGGTATGGAGGGGCAAGACTGTGGATGGCTCTGTATGTATGGAGTAGGATTTTGTATTGAATGCGGTATGTGATGGGGAGCCAGTGGAGCTGCTGCAGGATGGGTGTGATGTGGTGAGTGGATGGTGTTCTTGAAATGATGCGAGCTGCTGAATTCTGTACCAGTTGAAGTTTATGGAGGGTTTTCTGGGGGAGGCCAAACAGAAGGGAATTACAATAGTCAAGTCTGGAGGTGACTAAACTGTGAACCAGAATGGCGGTGGTGTGAGGGGTGAGAGAGGGGCGGAGGCGGTTGATGTTTCGGAGGTGGAAGTAGGCAGACCGGGTTATGTTGTTAATGTGTGCTGTGAAGGAGAGTGTGCTGTCGAGGATGACACCCAGACTCTTTACCTGAGGGGAAGGGGAGATGGAGGAGTGGTCGAATGGAATGGTGAAGTTATTGGATTTGTTGAGAGTGGATTTAGAGCCAATTATTAACATTTCTGTTTTATCACTGTTTAATTTGAGGAAATTGAATGTGAACCAGGACTTTATTTCAAGGAGACAGTTGGTGAGGGAGGAAGGTGGGAGGATGGAGTCCGGTTTGGAGGAGATGTAGAGCTGGGTGTCATCCGCGTAGCAGTGGAACTGTATATTGTGCTTACGGAGGATGTGACCAAGTGGGAGGATGTAAATGATGAAGAGCAGGGGCCCCAGGACTGAGCCCTGGGGCACACCTGTGGTGACTGGGAGGGGGTGGGAAGTGAATGATTTGAGCTGAATGAACTGAGTGCGGCCAGAGAGGTATGATTTAAACCAGGTGAGGGGGGTGTGGGTGATGCCAATAGTGCAAAGTCTGTCCAGGAGGATGGTGTGGGAGATGGTGTCAAAGGCCGCACTCAGATCAAGCAGGATGAGTATGGATAAAAGACCAGAATCAGCAGCAAGGAGGAGATCATTGGTTATTTTTAGGAGGGCTGTTTCAGTGGAGTGAAGGGGACGGAAACCAGATTGAAATTGTTCGTATAGATCGTTGTGGAGCAGATGAGAGTGAAGTTGATTGGCAACAGTTTTTTCAAGGATTTTGGAAAGAAAAGGAAGATTAGAGATAGGACGGAGGTTATTGAGGTTGTTGGGGTCGGCACCAGGTTTTTTGAGTGTGGGAGTGACAGCAGCTGTTTTAAGGGGTGAGGGGACAATACCAGTGGTGAGGGAAGAGTGGGTTATGTGTGTGATGAGAGGGGCCAGAGAAGGAGCAGCAGCTTAATCACACAACGCAGCCTCACTCATTGACAGAACTAGAACAAGCACAATGGAAACCCATCATAATATCTGACCTCCCATTTCTCAACACAAGTTTAAAACTTCACAGCACATTCAACAATACAGTAATCTCGACAACTCTGACAGCTTGATGGAAAATCAACAAGCTCTTCAAATCCACATTAATCCCCTGTAAATACACCCCTATTTGGAATAACCCGAACTTTACAAAGAAAAATTCACCCCTAGATTTCGTCACCTGGGGGAAAAAAAAGGAATCACACACCTACACCACATCTTCCATAATGATAAACTAATCTCATTTGAAAATCTCATTCACACCTATGGCATTGGGACTGTATCTTCAGTATTTTCAATTAAAATCAGTTCTCAAAGCCAAAATCAATATAACTAATAATAACCTACAATCTCCAGTACTGACAGAAGAATTATTAGAGATTAAAAACACAAAGAAACTACTATCCAAATTATGCAGACTATTACTAAACCAAGACACAACCATATCACTTCCCACACAAAAATGAGAAAATGACCTACTGGTCAGTCCCAATGCCAATTACTGGTCACAAATTTGCCGGAACACCTTCACACTGTCAAAAAATACAAATATACATCTAATACAGTATAAAGTCATCCACAGAACTCACCTCACCACACATAAAATACATAAAATGGGACTCATAGACACAAACATTTGCTCATCATGTACACTAAACATTGTAGACAATTACTATCATGCCATGTGGCTCTGCCCCCCAGTACAAACTTTCTGGGAGGGGGTCATTGAAAAAATGTCAGATCTCTTGGGATGCAGCCTTCCATTATCCCCCTCACTCTGTTTACTTGGAGACCTCACAGTAATTAACCCAGCACCCAATAATACCAGACCAATATTTATAGCCATAACCACTGCCAAAAATACCATACTCAGGAACTGGAAAACAAGACACAAACTCAGCATATCACACTGGTTAAATATCCTTACAGAATACATATCTATGGAAAAGCTCTCAGCCGCTCTCCAAGACCAAACTCATTATTTTGAAGAAACCTGGACCCCTCTTCTTCTCAGAGCCCTACACTTGCTGCCTGTGAGCCCGTGCCCCCAACCTGACAAGTGATGTCTGTTTTTTTTTGTTGTTGTTTTTTTTTATTAATTTATCTTATTTTCCTTCTTTTTCAATTGCCTATTAGTTTTTCTTTATTATTTTTTATTCTACATAAGGTTTTGCCCTTAAACCTCATACATTTTACTCATCCACACACTCAAGCAACAGTATTCCTTATCATACATTCTGAACACTTGTGACTGATACTCCCTACTCCTGTCTCATTTGTGTTTTATTACTTGTTCTGTTTACCTTTTTTAGTTTTACTATTATTAATGATTTTTTTTGTTGTTTCTGTTTTGTTTTTGTCTCGTTATTGTCATCTGTTAATTTATTATGCTGATCTGTTCTGTACGACATCTATTGCACGTCTGTCCGTCCTGGAAGAGGGATCCCTCCTCAGTTGCTCTTCCTGAGGTTTCTACCGTTTTTTTTCCCCGTTAAAGGGTTTTTTTTGGGGAGTTTTGCCTTATCCGCTGCGAGGGTCATAAGGACAGAGGGATGTCGTATGCTGTAAAGCCCTGTGAGGCAAATTGTGATTTGTGATATTGGGCTTTATAAATAAAATTGATTGAAAAATTGATTGATTGATCTGTTGTTTTTTTTAAATTTTTCTTATTTCTTGTTTGTATTGTTCGTATTGCACTTTACTCCTTTGTATGTCTTGTTAAACGTTTGCAAAAAAAAAAAAAAAAAAAAGAACTACAAACAGTAGGATCTTTGTCGTTCTTCAGAAGAAGCGCTATTGAAGCTTGGGTCAGTGTAGGCGGTAAAGAACCATTTTCTAAAGATTCATTTAACATCGCCAAAAGTAACGGTGCCAATTTATCAATGAATCTCTTTAAGAACTCCATTGGAAATCCATCAGGGCCTGGAGCTTTATTTGATTGCATTGCTTTAATTGAGAAACACAATCAATGACTGGGTTATCAAGATTCGCCAGGAACTCATCCATTATAGTAGTTTCTACAGGAAATTCAGATCTGTACAAAGAATAATAAAATTATTATTATTATTATAATATAGTATTGATTTCAAGCGGATCCGTGAGATCCGTATTAGACTCATTACTAACTTTAGGTATGAGACGTGAGGTAGACTGACGTTTCAGCTCGTGTGCTAATAATCTATTTGCTTTTTCGCCGTGTTGATAATAAGTACCACGAGTTTGTAATAACAATCGTTCAGCGCTTCTGGTGGAAATCAGATCAAACTCAAACTCTGCGTTTTTTATTGATGTGTGAGGAATATGAAATAATCTGTCCTCTAAGAAATGCTTTCAACGACTCCTAAAGTAATGAATATGATGTGGATTCATTTTGATTAAAGGACAGAAACTCATCAATAGATTTTAAAATAAATTCACAAAATGTTTTATCTGCTAACAGTAAAGAGTTAAATCTCCAAAGGGGAGGAGAAGATTTATGAGTAACTAACTGAATATCTGGAAATAATAATCTAAATAATAATCTTGAATAATCACAAGAGACAACACAAGAATTGAGACTATTATCAATGAAAAAAAAAATCTATTCTAGAATATGATATATGTACCGGGGAGAAATAAGAAAAAATTTTGACTGAGGGATTACGAAGTCTCCAAGGGTCCACCAAACCATTCTGGGTCATAAAATCAGAAAAAGATTTGGACATGGCTGATTGAGATATAGTGTGAGGGCTTGAATGATCTAACACTGGGTCAAACACGCAATTCAAATCGCCACCAAGAATTAACAGATCAATCAATCAATCAATCAATCAATTTTATTTATAAAGCCCAATATGACAAATCACAATTTGCCTCACAGGGCTTTACTACGGTGGCCCTGAAAGGTCACAGCACGCAACTTAAGAAAACACATGCAAAAAGACAAAACACAAGCAAATTGAGAAAACATTTTCATCAATTTGACAACACGTGCGCAGCATTTAGAAAACGC
>NC_065516.1:5437097-5439673 GCF_006386435.1 Epinephelus moara
GTTTTTCTAATGTGTTGTGTTGTGGTCTTTGCAGCGCGTTTTCTAAATGCTGCGCACGTGTTGTCAAATTGATGAAAATGTTTTCTCAATTTGCTTGTGTTTTGTCTTTTTGCATGTGTTTTCTTAAGTTGCGTGCTGTGACCTTTCAGGGCCACCGTACTTTACAGCATACGACATCCCTCTGTCCTTATGACCCTCGCAGCGGATAAGGAAAAACTCCCCAAAAAAACCCTTTAACAGGGAAAAAAAACAAAACAAAACGATGAGCGCTTAAATGAGGTATATTGCTGAGTAATCTATTAGAAAATTCAGCGTCATCAAAAACACTTTTGATTGAATTAATGTACCTGCAACTATAAGATATCTGCCATTTTTGTCAGCAATAACATCCGTGGCTGAAAACTGAATTATTTTATTAACTAAAATAGCATTAAAAATTAAAATTAGAGTGGAAAACCTGGCCTATCCAAGGAGAGCAAATCCTATGATGATCTTTAAATCTAAGGTGAGTCTCCTGCAAGAACATTATATCCGAATTAAGCCGTTTCAGATGATTAAAGACTTTGGACCTTTTAGTAGGATTACCCATACCACGTATGTTCCAACTAAGAAAACGAATAGGTGTGCCTATTGGGATTTAAATTAACAGAGCACATTTATGTGATTGAAAAATCCAGGTACAACAACCAAACAACAAAAACAGTCAACTGATATTGTTACATCATATCAAGTGTAACAACCTCACCCAATGTTCATCTTCTTAACGTAGTCTTTGGCGTCTTCTGGTGAATCAAAGTCCTTTTCAACACCTTTAAAGCTGATCCGAAGTCGGGCCGGGTAGAAAAGACCATAGCCAAGTCCTTCCAAGCCGCGCAGCTGTTTTCTGACTTTGTTGAAGGCCGCCCGGGCCCGGGCTACCTTAACAGTGTGATCCGGGAAAATGAGGATCTTCATATCCCCACTGATGATTTGCTGGGCACTTCGTAGAAAATTGGCACAGTCGCTTTAATAGTGAAACCTGGCAATAATGGGTCGTGGCCGCTCGCCAGGTTTCGGCTTCTGCTGGGTGGTTCTGTGTGCCCAGTCTAGCGATGGTTCCTTGTCCAGCTTAAGCAGGGTGGCGACAGTGGCAGTGCTGGTGATAGTCTCCTCCGGAACCCCCAGTATTCTTATGTTGTTGCGACGAGATCTTGATTCAAGGTCCTCACAGTTGTTTTCCAACTTAGAAAATTAAGCAGCTAAACGCTCAAAATTAATTTTCAGCTCAACAATATCATCGGTGCAGGCCGAGAGCGACTCCTCCATTTCTCCCACCGTACCTTTGAGTGTAGTCAACACAGCATCCGACACAGCTTTATGGTTTGCCAGTTGTATCTTCACTGATTGTAGGTCGGCTCTAATTGTAGACAAATCATCGCCCAGTGCCACTCGGAGTTTGGTTTTGAAAATCTCCGCGATGTTGTCTCACAGAGGCTAGTAGTTCTAGCTTCAGGGCTTCCACATCAATGCCCTGATGCCTTGCCCGCAGCGAGGTAGAGTCGTTAGGTGGGGTTAACAAACCTGTAGCCGCGGTCTCTTCCTGGGAGCCCGGCTTTTGTTGTTGAGTAGTGTAGTGTAAGACTTAATCATTAATCAGGTAAATGTTTATATAGATTTAATCATTAATCAGGTAAAATGTTTATATTGCATAAGCTGATTAAGGTTGAAGTTGATTAAGGTTGAAGGTCATATAATAATGTTTTCTATGTATCCATGTATGGCAAAACACTTTTACACAAGTTTATGTATTCATATATTGAGAACACACACACACATACCATACCATGTACTGCCTGGAAGTGTAAAATATGGTCCAGGGCCAGGGCCAGCCCTGCAGGGGAAGGGGGGCGGTATGGCACCCCAAGACCACAGGAGCGCCCAGACCCCAAGACCAGGGAGCCGCAGAGGCCGCAGGACACCACGCAGGCCCAAGGACCCGGGGCAGCAATGGTCGGCACCCCCAGAGAGCCAGAGACACACCCCAGACAGGCGGGGCAGGAGGGCCCGCCCACCCACCGCCCGATGCGGACCTGCTGTCCTGCAGCCCATGCAGCCATAGGCACCTGGAACCTGTTCCCATCTGTCCCACAAGATGTAGGTGTATGTGGTGCTTTAAAATTGGAGAACAGATAAGGATGGGCCAGGGGGCAGCATGGAGGGCTACCGGACACCACTGTCCCATAGCCTGCCCCATCATGAAGCCCCCCAATCCATCAGTGGTCTGCACCTCGAAGAGTGAGTGTATGTGGTGCATTAAAACTGTGGAATGTGTGGTGAGTGAACTAAATGTGGTTTAGGAGGCCAGGCCAGTGTAGGCCCGGCCCGAGGGCTGGAGGGATGGATGGGAGGGGCTAGAAGGTGGCGCCAACCAGACCCCGGCGCCGCGAGGCCCCCAGCGCCCATGGACAGCAGGCCAGGCGGGCCCCAAGGAAACCCAACGGGTTTGCAGCGTCAGGCCCCCGCAATGGTCCCGACCTGGGCCACACCGCCCGCAGCAAATCGACCCCCAGCAGAAGGACGAGGCGCGCCACCAGGGT